>NW_021629433.1:0-4265 GCF_002157705.1 Plasmodium gonderi | reverse complement strand
TTTAAATTCAATAAAAATTATTAATTAATACAAAATAAAAACTTTATATAAAAGAGATATACTAAAAGTCATAATAAATTTATTATACTTTTGTGTATATAATATATTGATATGTTTTTTAATAACTGAAATTAATTTATATTAGATCATATATAGATTGTAGGCTGGGAACAAATATAAATTACAAATTTATTCACACATGTCTTATGTGTTATCAAATATAACATAAATAATATAACATTTTAATATTTCGTAAA
Source organism: Plasmodium gonderi (assembly GCF_002157705.1). Taxonomy (NCBI): domain Eukaryota; phylum Apicomplexa; class Aconoidasida; order Haemosporida; family Plasmodiidae; genus Plasmodium; species Plasmodium gonderi. Next base: position 4,008 of record NW_021629433.1, on the reverse strand, counting down.
TTCTTCATATAAGAATATATATGTTTTGGAATAATTTTTTTAAAAACAGTTTTGTTTGGAAAGGTGTTCTCCCTAATATTATATAAAATATAAAAATATTCGTAATTAACTAAAATTTAAAAATAGTTAATATAAAGCTGAACATAAAAAAATGTAAACAAAATGTATCCAATATAATGTATCAAATAAATTACAAATATTATTTTTCATGTACCATATATAATTAAAAAGTATGGGAAGTTATTTATGCACACCATAAATGTGACAAAATATAACATGTATAATTATTCAAAATGCTATATAAATTATGTACAAATAATATACTAATATATAGTTAATATGAGTATAAGTTAAATCGAAATAAATGTTTCATTAAATTTACAGTACAAAATGTAATAACGCATAACGTAATCGTTTAATTAATCTATATTTAATCATTAATAAAATTTTTATTTTGCATACGTACAAATATATTATCTAGAATACTATATTATTATTACATAATCATTATGCTCTTAATAATATTGATATTTCTATTCCTTTAAATAACAATATACTATATCTAGAAAAAGAAGGTACCTATTTTTAGTATACTCTATATTTATACGCATACTGAAAAATATTTTAAAAACTAGTTATTTTTTTTATTTTAATCCTAATCTCATAATTATAAAAAAATTATATTTATTTTTGCTTTTCTCTTTAATAATAATTATTTTTCTTTTATAAAATTTAGAAAAAGTATTATTATATATATTTTTTACATCACATAATATATATTCAAATATAATATTATCTTATTATTAAATATATAATGATAAAATTAGTGAAAATTTTATAATATAAGATAGCTGTTATTTTTTAAATTAAATCTACATATTTCAGATTGTTGGGTTATATTCCTTCCTTTATCTATATTATTATATTTATTTCTTTTCCTCATGAATTGATATCGAATATGTCTACCATATGTAGTGAACTACCTCATAATAAGAAGAATTAATATAAAAAATGAGGAGTTGTTCTCTAAAAAATTGTTCACTTTAAATTACTTAAATATATAATATTGGTGTGTAAGCATACACATATAACATAATTATTAACCTTATACAACATAGATAGCAAAGAAGATATTGCTAAAGTTACAACAATTGGAATTAATGTGAGAGTTATAACATTATTAGATTGTAAGGAAGGTAATGAACTGGGGGTATTAGTATCACAATTACTAGAAGACATTTTATCATTATACTTTTTTCTGAACTCTTCGATTACATTACAAAAATAGGGGAATGTGTTGGACTTACATTTATCCTTCTGTTTCATATATAAATCAGCACATTCCTTGGCACATTCACATATTTTATTGCATGTTTTAGTTATCCCACTTTTGTTATTAAGGTTAACGTGCATGTCATATAGAACTTTGAGGTTTAACATTTCCTCTTCTGTTATAATTATATCCTTATAATTCATGCATTGTTCGCCGTAATCAGTATTAAATTGACTTATCATGAATTTATAAACATCTTTAGTCTCATTTATATTCTTATGCACCCCAACTTTGTGATACAGCCAATAATAAAAATATATACAGCGGGATTCATTAAATTTATTATAGTAATCTCGTTGTATAATACTAATATAATTATCAGCCTTTTCGCATATTTCCTTAATAGTGGAATTAAAACTTTGAGGTACACTCTTTTCATTGCCGATACAATTACCTGTTGTAATCGACTGCCCTGTTGTTTCTTCGGTATTCATTATTTTTTGTAGTTCAGGAAAATCCCCTACAAATTTATACTATAAATAATTGTTGTATGATAAAAATTATAAATTAACAAGATATTCATTATTAATATTAAGCAAAAATGATACATAAAAATGCCATAATATAATAAATTATATTATAATAATTAAAATGTACAATATCTTTAGTCATTTCTTATATGTTTATGTTTCATTAAAGAATGTCTCAATAGAACAATGAAATATATGGGAATATAAATGATTTTTATAAAAATTGAAACCCATAATCTGAAGTACAAACTTTTTATCCTTTTTTTAATTATAGCATTTATGTAAAAATTGAACGATCATCCTGATAACTAAATTTTACATATAAGAAAGGAATGTAAACACTGAAACATATAATATATATTTTACTTATATGAAGGAAAAAATACGAAGTATATTTTCAAGATTTAGGATGAAATAAAAAAATTTTATGTGTTTATTTAGAGTACTATTTGTCCACTATATGAAAATTATATAATTCTAACAATATAAAAAAGATAATAAACAATATAATATTATTATATACTATTAATGTAAATATAAGAATAATAATTTTTATTGTTTCCTAAATTGTCTTTTTTTATTGATATATATGTTTTAATCAAAAATATATAAATCATTAAAATATATAGTTATTAATGATGATGCGGTAGTTATTTAGGTTTTCTAATGTAATAAATGAAATAAGCTCATAAAAACACATCATCAATTACCAAAAATGTATATCAGTTCTATTTGTTATAATAAACAATTGATATAATAATATTTAAGACATAGAATACATTTACATTACAATAAATATAATATTCTATGTGAATATACTTTTATTTTTTAATTTAACTCATATAAATGAAGCTTATACTTATTTTGTGGAAAATTTGCTTTCTGAAAAAAATAGACATTATGAACTCCATGAATATTTTAAAGTAGTATACAAATATGAATTTCAGTTATTTAAGCAATTCGTATTTATATAATATATTTTAAATTTTTATGTATTTTGATCTGTCATATATTATCTCTTTTTATAGAAATAAAAACAAAATATAAACGAAAACATTAGATTTTCTAACATAATGAATGTATATAATATTTTAAAAGGAGATTTTTCAAGAATTAATTTTTTCCAATATCACTTAAATAATATTTTACTTTTGAACATAATATTAAACAAAATCATTCATCCTAATTACGTTATATAAAATATTTTGAATGTTTAATATAATAATACATAGAATATATATTTCATTAAGTGAACAAAAATCGGCAAGAACACAAAATGTGCTGCTCCTATTTAAACATGTAAAGTAAAAAAATAATGTTCTTTTATATAAATTTATTTTTCTTTGTCCTCATTTTTCACTAAAAATTTAATGATATAAGCAACAATTTTATATAATAAGTATATATCGCATTAACTTATAATTATTTAGTTTATATATTAAAATTTTTTTCAATGGTAAATTTTGATAGAACTATATATATACTATTAAGGCATAAAAAATATTATCAATAATTACTAATTTCCATCGTACTGGATTTTCCTTGCAATTTTATACATTTGTATTAATTATAAAAAAGTAATTTTTAAATGAAACAACTAAATTAGCGGAAAAAGTGATATATCATTTATACAGAAAAATTTACATATATAATTATGAAATCAATTACTATATGTTCATCTTATATGTTGTCACATATATATCATATTAATTGGTAATTTTGCTTTAAAATAAATAGTATTAAGATTATTAATCTATAAAAATAGAACATTTGATACGGTTTTAAATTAATTTATTATGATATAAATTAAATGTTGTATAACACAGAAATATATTTATATATTAGAATTTCAGGGTTTAGGTTTAGGGGTTCATTGCTTTTTGATTATGTTATAAATTTTTGTTTCTGTATATAGGTTTTTCTTATTTTTCTATTTAATAAATTGTATTCATATATTTGCACTTTCGTATTCGCTTTATTTGTTTTTGTTTTTCTTTTTAAAATGTATGTTCATAATATTTTTCATACATATATAATCACAGATTATAAATTATATTAATATAAAAGTAGCCATTATTGATAGCATATTTTATATACACATATATTATAATTATTATTATGCTTTTAATAAATTAGAATTTTGCGTGTCTTCTTTATATGGAAACTATATTTCATTGGTGCATATTTTATCTTATTAAACTTTGT
>NW_021629432.1:200-5552 GCF_002157705.1 Plasmodium gonderi | reverse complement strand
ATTAATCATAATTATAATTGGAAATGACTTATAACTTTTTAAATTGTGAAGTATTTTTCTTCGTCTTTTTCCATTTTATAGTTAAACCATTGAAAAATAGTTTCTGTGAAGCAATAATATACTTTGCAATTATCCTAATTACTAAATGCATTTATTAATCATACGTAAATTTTAAATTATAGTGAATCTTCTATTGTTTTGTAAATTTTTAAAATATGTGTTCAAAAAATTATATATATTTAAGAAGAGTTAGTTGACTATAATGAACAATATATTTTAAATATTATAAATAAATCAAAATTTTTTATGAGAGTAAATATTCACTAATGATTTTTATAATTCATATATATACAAAGGCCTAAGGATTAGTATAATTTTTTTAATATATTTATTATGAATTTCATTATGATCTTAAAGAAACCATAAAAATATTGTATAGAACTGTTATATAATTTGAATTTTTTAAGTATAATATAATATTATCTGAGTTTAATGAATGTTATCTCAGCTATATTTCCAGTTCAATATTAAAGAATAATTTTTGTACATTAATACATATTCACTTCTTTATTAATTGACATACTGATGAAAATTTTTAGATTAATCAATTAATATCCTTAGAAGTCAAAAGAATAATTTATAAAAAGATAATCTGTGAAATGGTATTTTTTCTATTTATGAACCTACATTTTTTTTAATGCATATATTGTATATATAACAAAAGATATATTTTCACATATTAGTCATATATTTGCACAGTAAAAATACTCAATTTATATATAAAACCCCATACTGAACATAAAATTAATTTAATCAATTTGTAAACTATGGTTTTCTTGATAAATACAATATTATTAATATATTAAATATTATTTATTATATACTTCTTGTTCAGTTGTTTAAAAAGCATCTAATTCCAAAATAATATGTTTAATAAAAATATAGTATATTACAAATGCACAATTTCGCTTATAATTTTATAAAGTTCGCATTTTAATTCATTCAAAATTACCATTAGCTTATATATTTCATTTTTTTAGAATTTATCTTTTTTCTTCCAGTATAACGCTTTATTTTACGCTATATATTTTCTTGTTTTAGAGAAGACATTTAACTTTTATAATTTAAAGAATTCATTTATATATTAGACTATTATATATATTTATATAAATTATATTACAACATTGAATTTTACATTATGTTGTACTTATCTATATGATAATCAGTTTACTTCGCGTTAATATATAAAATTTATATTATTGATAATTCTATAGTATTAATATTAGAATAAAAATAATATTTTTCCCCAAATATATTTAAATAACCCTTACATAATATAACAATTAATTCTCATGGAATAAAATAAAAGGTAAATTTAGAATAACATTTATTCTTCACAAATTACTAAATTTACAGTACAGTGAATAAAATTGATAATTTTTTTTTTTTTATATTTTTAACAAACTCAAAATAGTAAAAATTATCATAATAAACAAAGAATCATTTCATAATATGTTATAGTTATAGAGAACACAATATTTAAGAGGTGCAAAGTAAATCCTTTATTTAAAATATTAAGTACCTCTAACATACAGGGTATTTATAATCTCGTATAATAGTAAATTTTATGATTAAAGTATAATTATAAATTTGTTCTATATATATAAAACTTCGAAGAATGTGCCTTATGATGCTATTATAATAATTATTTTTTATATTTATAAAATTTTCATTATATTATTCTTTTAAAAAAGTTATTATTACAATAAAATAAACATATAGTTCAAATTTCTTGATATTAGTTTTGATAGATTTTGTACGCTTTTTTATAATTTATTCACTATTGGAGTCATGCAAGGAATTCTAGCAAAAAATAATAATAAACATATGTGAATTATAATCTTTATATTATATACGGAATTGTCACTATGCATATTCAAACCATATACGTTTTTAATTGTACAATGGAATATATATGTTTAATTTTATTTATAGAATTGTCCCAAAACATAATATTACGCATTGATTAAGTATATTTTTAATTCTAAAAAGTAAAATATATATATATAAACGGATGTAAAAAATATTAATTTTCCCTGAAATGTAACACAAGAAAACAATATACATACATATTAAACATTAAAATTATTGTTTTATGTGCATAAAATATTATCTCACTAAATATATTTCTTCAAATATTATATATAAAATATTAAAAATAAATAGGTTATTAAAAGTAAAGCAAATAATTATCATGTCCAATATTAATATTCCGTGTACATATGTGTTATAATACAAGTATATCATTATCCTTGTTATATGAACATACAATAAAATATTTTTAATGTATTATATATTTCACTGAATGTATATATGTTTTGCATACAATTATCTATTATATTTAATCATGAAATATATATATTATATTCTACATAATATTAATTCACATTTGAGAATTCGTAAGCAATAATATTTCTAATAGGAATAAATAAAAATAAATGATATAAATAAGGGTATAAAACATTTTATAATATTCCAAAAAAATTACTAGGTATAAATCCATTAATTAGGATAATTAAATAAATATACATTAATTAATTGTTAAAAATTGATCCAAAATATTGTCTATATTCTCTAAGCCACAATATTCTATAATTATAACATTATTTTCTTGTAATTAAAGTGAATTAAAATTTTTTGAATAAATGTTGTACGATAAATATATTATAAGTATAAATATCATAGTTGAAATATATAATAGAAAACAGCTCTCTTATAATATCGTTATATAAATAACAACATTAAAAACAAATTTATTATTATGTAATATATATAATGTGTATAAACATTGTAATACATTTAAAATAATATGTATTTATATGAAAAAAGTTTCAACATATAAAAAAAAAAAATTAAAATGTAGTTTTATAATATTTAAGGAATTTAAAAAAAATATAAATTATAAGAGTTCCTATGGATTCTGTAAATTTAATTTTTTATTTTATATTGTGTATGTGTAGTTTTTATCAAGATATTTTTATAAATTGTTATAATTAGTTATTTAAAAAAATTTTAATTATTAAGAACCATGACTGAAAATATAACTGTGAATAAGGACGTACATATTGATTTATTATTTTATAATAATTTATATCATTTAATTAGAAAATATCATTATATATGAAAATAAAATAAATAATACCTTTTCAATCATAAATATATATTTTTTGGTAAACTGTTTTTATTTACATATTCAGTTTAATTTTGAAGGTATATTTCCCCAATGTAGAAAGGAATACGAATTAGTTAATAAAAATAGAATACGATTATGGTATGATCTTTCAAGTATGTGCAGTGATTTTCGCAATTACATTCAACCTACTGGATATAAAACTCTTTTTGAAGTTCCAGACCTTTGCGAATATCTTGGAGTATATTTAGATTATATAAAAGATAAGTCAGCCAATGATAAAAAAAGAAGTTGTTTATATTTTTTCTACAAATTAAAAGATCTAGTGAACACATATAAGGGAAAATGCTACACAACTAAAGAATGCTATGAAAAAATGAGAAAAAAGTATGTAACAGTTTATGGAGCTCAGAAAAACTATCTTGCAGTTATTTCTGATACTTGTAAAGATGAGGTTACAGAAATTAATAATATTGATGACAAAACATTTCACATTTTGAAATATTTGGACGATTTACACAATAAATTTGAAAATTTAAAAATTACTAAACACAAAACTGATAAGGATTCATGTGCATTTAATAAAAAATGCTTGGACATATATGATAAACTTTCAGAAATAAACAAAAAATCACAAAACGAGGGATTAAAATCAGAATTAGAAAAATTTAAATCTGCTTATGATAAATATGTGAAATCAAATCCTCCATGTGAAAATCAGGCGAAGATATTATATTTATCTACTGGGACAAATACAGGAATAGCTGTATCAACATTTGTAATAATAATAAATTTATTTGTTTTGTATAAGGTTGAAAAAAAATTAAATTTATTATATTTATCTTACACTGTAATGGATATTTTGTACTATTCTTAAAAAATCACAGAATATAAATGGACTAATATAAAAATTTTTGTTCTTCTACTTTATCAGTATACTGTTTTTGGCAAAATTTTAAAATCCCCAGTAAAAAAGGTTAAGAAAAGTTTGAACAAAAATAAAAATGATAATTTCAACTTAATTTATTCATCTGAGAATGAACAAAATGTTTTAAATTATAATAATTACAGAATAGCATATTCGTCAGCAGATTAATAATAAACAAGAAATAAGCATATAAAAATTCAAACGTACATATTTAAGTTATAAAATAAATTATAACTATGATTATATATAGTCAGAAGTGATTAATTATTTTAAAAATATATTTTTTATGTAACAATATTATTATAAATGTCTCCTAAGTTATTTGGTTATTTAACTAATAACAGAAGTGTAAATTTTGAAAACTTCAAGGGTAATGAAAAATAATGGTAATTATTATAATAAATTCAAAAAAATATTAACCTATATATAAATATTAAGAGTTATTTTATATTAGAATGATGCATTTTGGAATAGAAATACTTAAATATTACATACAACCATATTTATAAAATTAACCTATTAAAATGTAACAGTTGGATATTATTTTTCATTAAATAAAAAGCAGAAATACATATAAAAAAATAAATAATAAATACCCAATAATCTATTATATAACTTATAAATCTAAGATAATTACATAAAACTATTAATTGAAAAACAATTATCATTTTCTGTAATTTTTATTTTCAGAATCATTATTCTTGAGAAATGTAATGTAATATGATGTATAATAGATATTTATTATTAAACGATAAAATGATATAAATGCAACATATTGTGCAACATAAAAGTAAGTGAGAAATGAATAATGTATATAATGTATTGTATTAATATTTTTAAATATTAATATATATATATTTTTTTAATTCTATTATAAATTAATATATTATATCTATAATGAACTAATGATTATTGTGTTCGGGCTTCAGGGATTAATTATTATATTTAGCGTTTTTGTTAAGGATATGTTGTTTATTTATGAAATGATATTCGATTTATTTAAACTTCCTTAATCACTTATATTTTTAGCGATTGTCTTTTCAAAAATTATTTCCATTATATATAATTCATATATGTGAACACATTGTAGCTGTCATATTAAGATATAATTATCCAATAAATATAACAGATTTAATATACCATTATATATTGTAATTATTATTGCGGGTTTATGAAATTACAATTTTGCGTATAAACCTTATATATAAAATGAATTTCATTGGTGCATATTTTA
>NW_021629432.1:0-136 GCF_002157705.1 Plasmodium gonderi | reverse complement strand
ATTTATATATTTTTAAGTATGTATTTGCTTATCAGGATCATATTTCTGGTCAAACCAAAAATCTAGAATTTCATTTTTATCGTCCCCTTTAAAGCCATCGCTACCCTCAAATTCTTCATACAGAGAATCAATACCT
>NW_021629431.1:3474-4485 GCF_002157705.1 Plasmodium gonderi | reverse complement strand
TCATTATACAATTATTATATTTATTATGCATAAATTATCTAAAAATAATATAATAAAACAAAAAATAAGAAAGAAAAAAAGAATACTTCAAGAAAACATTATTTTGTATTTAATTATAATATGCTATTTGTGATGAATATATATATTATTTAAAGATTTTTGCATATATTAGAGTAATAATACGTTTATATAGAATATTTATCTTGATAAAATTATTGTGAAAGGCTGAATTTTATATAAATAAAAATTATATACATTCGTGGGAAATATAAGAAAAAAATGTTCTAATTTAAAATTATTACAAAATTAATGTATTAGTTATATAATTTTTTTTATATATCCTATAAAAATTCTTTAAAATTATATTTGTCATAATATTATTTAAAATAGTTGTAGAATAATGGATACATTAATCTAAAATTATATTTTTTAACGAAGAATATGATAATTACTATAATTATATATAGCATGTGGTAAATGTAAAAAGTTGTTCTTGTGCGTATAGCATTATGATATATTCCACATCCCTAAAAGTTTATACATAAAGAAAACCATTTTATTAGTTAAAACGTAAAAGCATAAATATAAGTTTGATTTGATATATATTGAATATAATACGTGTTTAAATTTACAGTGAATCAGTTACGCTATATATATGAATACAAGTGTTATAGGTAGCATTAGTAATATACTATTGAAACTGTTATATATATAGAGGGAATGAATGTATATTATGATATAAATAAAACAAACATTAAGAATATTCATATTTATTTTGATGAATAAATAATGTAAAAAATATATTTTATAATATATACTCTTTATTTGTAGGTAAAATGATATAAATTCAATTTTATGTACCATTTAATATTTTTGTTTTTTCATAAAGGTAATAAAGCATATTTATTTTCTTCTGCACTCCTTTTAAACATTTTTCCACTACAATTATTAATATATCTAATGTATTTTTTTCTGATATACTTATATTCATATATATGTTTTTTTTTTTTT
>NW_021629431.1:503-3369 GCF_002157705.1 Plasmodium gonderi | reverse complement strand
ATCATTTATTTATATAACGAAATAATTATAGTTTTTTTTAACGTAAATTTACTGCTTAAGTAGATATAAAATTTTTTTATTATTTTTCATATATGATTTTTAATGAATATTCATAATATAGATTTTTGCTTTTTCTGTATATATAACTATATAATATCACCAAATTATTATATATTCATGTTCATATATTATTATTGCCCTCCTCCATAAATTTTCCAATTATTCACATTTATATTAATGTAATTCCTTTTGGATACATAATTAATTACCGAATATTACAAAATTATTAGTAATGTTTTTGATAAATGTATAATAATATCTAAATGTGCTTATTTGTTTAAGTGTTTATTTACAAGAATAATAAAATGCATATCATACAATTTTATTTTATTTGATGTAATGTTGTTTTCTAACTAGCTAATATTATATATTTAGTAGGATTATTATACTTAGCTATAAGTTATTTTATACTGATTTTGAATTATATTTTTATATTTCTCTACAGATGAATTCAATATAATTTTCTTTTTTTTTAATATAACACACGTCTTATCTTTCTTGTCCATCGTTCTATAAAAGAAGAATGAAGTGTATACTGAAAACACATATAAAATATGATATTTTTATAAATATATGTCTTATATTATATAACTCTTAAATGTTAATATGTAATATAAATAATTTTTTAATATAAATTAACTACCTTAAGTATATATATAACTTTATATAGAATAAACATTATTGTTAATATTTCTGAAGAGGTAATAATTCTTCTCCATTTGTCTGTTGATAGGCATCACTCCTTTAATTGTTTTGTTTGTATAAATGCGTTAGAATCTTCTAGATCTTCCTACGAAAAAAGGTTAATCAGACATGTATTATTTTTACAGTTCTCATTATACGAAATGGTTTTATTAAAATGATTTAATACATCTCTTAGTACATTAGTTATAATATGGTTCTCATCTTCATGTTCTTGTACATTAGCTCTATTATTATTAAGTATACCTAATTGTTCATTGAATAAGGTATTAGAGTTTTTCCAAACATTTAAATATTTCAAATGTTTTCGTTTGAAGCTTTTTAACATGATCTCTACTTATATCAGGGAATTTTTTTATAACTCCTTATTTTGTGTCAGTATATGTTACTATTCTTGTGTATCACTCTGCTGGACCTCAAGGTTTACATTTATCTTTTTCTAATAGTTAGTGTAATTTTTATTTAAAATATATACAGCTTGATTTTATATAATTTCCATTATGGATATAACCCTCATTTATATTATATAGAGACCCAAATTTGTATAATCTCGCTCTATATTATGTTTATTTATTGTTGTGACATTTTGTATATCCTTTCTTATTGAACTCATCACTGAGACTTAAAAATACATAGAATATGTATGTATCAATATTAGGACTATTTTTAGCTTTAGTATAATCATTACTACATTGCGGAAATATATCCATAAAATTAATCTATAAATTATAGACATATGTACACATAAATATTAAATTTATATTTAATAAAATACATTACATTATTAAATTATATAAAATATGTGTATTTAAAATAATATATACAATAAAAATTTTTATTTTAACGAATATATAATTACACTTTCATAAATGGATACATCAGACATTATATTTTATATGTATCAAACAATAAAAAAATAAGTTATCTTTCTTTTATTATAAAAATGATTGTTTGAAGCATAATTATGTATGTAATTCAGGCTGCGTATATGTTAAATCCTATATGGTTTTATATTATACAAATTTTTAGGAGCTATAAAACTGTATTATACTGTAATCATATATATGAAGCAACATATATATTATTAATCGTAGATTGATTGTGTTATTATATATGTAACACAATATATGGATTATTTTTACTTCTGTTATATTTTACGTATAAGTGTTTATTTATCATATTCTATCTTACTTATTTTAATTGTATGTGAATTTAATGATATCTATAACTTTTATTGTTTTTTATTTTTACATTACTGATAATTCATATTAATTTAATATTAAATATTTGAATATATCTTTAGGTTATTAATATGTATGAATAAATATTGTATATATTTCTTTAGTATTATGCATTATAATATTTTTTTACTTTTTAGTTTTATATGTTAGATTATATTTCAGTATATTGTATGGAATTTATGGATCAGGTTTTAGTTAATAGTGTTTAGGGTTGAGGGACCATGCTCAGTTATTTAAATTTTAAGTTTTAGTCTTTAGGTTTCAGGGACTGTTTTTCAGGCGTTTGGTTTCAGTTTTAAGCGTTAGATTTCGGGTAAAAGGTTTACAATTTAGGTTTTAAATATTAGTTTTATAATAAGTTTTCTTTTTTCATTGTTCATATTTCATTTTTTTTGTTTTTTTAAGAATGTTATGAACCATTTTAATTATTTAGTTTAACTATTAAATTATTATAAATAATTGGATTGCATTACTTCTGTAGTTTTAATTTATCATTATTAAATATATATTGACATATTATATAAATGAAATTATAGGTTATATTATTTTTATGCTGTATATTGTCCTTAATATCATATATATAAATATTTTTTTGTATGTATTTATGTGTCTTTATTTATCTTATCAATATATATTATTAGATTTATTGCACAATAATACATATTTTATCGTTATTCTGTGTACCTAATTGTTCAAATATATTTTTATTATTTAATTTTTATATTATTTTTTATATACCCATTTGTATAATGCGTTGTTGTTCATTAATCATTATGCATATTTTTATTAAGCCACATAAACATTTAATAAAACGAGGATCGTATACCCATTATATAATCTATTTCTGATAAAAATGAATTTAC
>NW_021629431.1:0-203 GCF_002157705.1 Plasmodium gonderi | reverse complement strand
TAAAGTGTAATTTATATTTATATTGAAAAAAAAAATGACTCATTTAAAACATTATTCAATCTTTTATTAAACCTCAATGAGCTATTAAATGTTTTATAAGATAAATTATTGAAGTATGAATTTAAATTATGCTATTATTATTAAAATAAAAATAAGAGTTAATTTAGAATTCATAATATATTCGATAAAATAAATAACATACT
>NW_021629430.1:1953-6035 GCF_002157705.1 Plasmodium gonderi | reverse complement strand
TTGTGGGATAATATAAGTAAAAATGTTCTAATGTACTATTTAAAATTATTATAAAATTAATGTATTTTTTATATAATTTCGTTTATATATATTATAAAAATTCTTTAAAAATATATTTGTTATATTTTTATTTAAAATATTTCTAGAATAATAAATACATTAATGTAATGTTATATTTTATAATGAAAATCATGCTAATTCCTATAATTGTATATAACATGTGGTAAGTGTGAAAATTTATTCTTTTATATAGCATTATGGCATATTCCATAACCCTAATAGTTCATATCTAAGGATAACCATATTATTACTTCAAAAATAAAATCATAAATATAAATTTACTTTGATATACATTGAATATAATAATGTTAAAAATTTTATTGAATGAGCTATTCTATATATATGAATACACGTGTTATAAGTAGAATTAATAATTTACTTCTATATCCGTTATATATAAAGAGAGATTGAATGTATATTATGTTATAAGTAAAACAAATTTTGAAAATATTCATGGATAAGTATTTTTAAAAAAATATATTTGATTGTATATATTGTTTAATTGCAGATACAACAATGATAATTATATTTTATGTATATTTTAACGCATTTATTTTGTCATAAAGGAAATAAGACATATTTATTTTCTGCTGAACTTCTTTTAAATTTATTTATATTCCAATCATTAATATATTTAATGTATTTTTTTTTAATATATTTATATTATTATATGTTTTTTTTTTTTTTTTTAGTTAATATAATTGATCAAAGTCTATAATGTATTGACAGTAAAACTTTTAATTTTTGACCATTTCATTATTTCATAATGTATTATAAATTCTTCAAAATATAATTATACATAATAGCAGTTTTTATTAATTATTAGAGTGTATATGTTGTATTAGCTACTATATCATCATTTATTCTTATAACGTATTAATTTCTTTTTTAATATAGTATTTTCTGTTTAAGTATATATAAAATTTTTTATTATTTTTCACATATTATTTTTAATGAATATTTTTAATATATATTTTTGCTTTATCTGTATTTATAACAATATAAATTAACAAGTTTTTTGTATATTAATGTTCATATATTATTATATTACTGTCGTTCTTGGTAAATTTTCCAATTATTCTCATTTATGTTAATGTAATTCCTTGTAGATACATTATTAATTACTTAATATTACAAGTTGATTAGTAATGTTTTTGATAAATATATAATAATATATACATGTGTTGTTTTGATTAAGTATTCATGACATCCATAATAAAATGGATATAATACAATTTTATTTGATATAATGTTGTTTTTTAGATTAACTCATATTATATATTTAGTGGGATTATTAAACTTAGGTATAAGTTATTTTATATTGATTTAGAATTATATTTTTATATTTATCTACAGTCTAATTCATTATATTTATATTATTTTCTTATTTCTTAATTTTCGTATTCCTTATCTTTCTTGTCCTTAGTTTTATAAATGAAGTATTGAGTGTATACTGAAAAAACATATAAAATATGATATTCTTATAAATATATGTCTAATTTAATATAATTTTTAAATGATAATATGTATTATAAACCAATTTATAGTATATATTATTTAAATTAATTATATTTATAACTTTATATAGAATGAACATTATTATTGATAATTCTGAAGAGGAAATAACTATTACCCATTTGACTGTTGATAAGCCTTGTTCCTATAATTGTTTTGATACATATGTGTGTCAAAATCTTCTAGATTTTTTTCTGAAAATAGGCTCATCAAATAATTATTTTTTTTACTGTTTTCACTAATCGGAATGGTTTTATTGTAATGATTTGTTACATCTCTTATTACTTTAGTTACACTAGGGTTCTCAGCTTCATGTTTTTTCGAATTAGTACTATAATCATTAAACATACCTATTTGTTCATAGAATATTGTATATTCTGTAAGAATGGAATGAGTTAATATAATTTTTCCAGATACATAAATATTTTAAATGTTTTCGTATTAAGCTTTTTAACATGATCTCTACCTATATCATGGAATTTTTTTAAAACTCCATATATTCTGTCAGTATATATTACTATTCTTATATAGCACTCTGCTAGATCTCAATGTTTACATTTATCTTTTTCTAATAGTCCCTGTAACATGTAATTAAAATATATACATCTTGATTTTTTATAATTTCTATTATGGATATATTCCTCATTTATATTATATAGAGACCCAAATCTGTACAACCTCGCTCTTTAATATGTTCATTTATTGTTGTAACATTTTGTAAATCCTTTCTTAATGAATTTATCACTGAGACTTAAAAATACATTTATTAATATCTATATTACGTCTATTTTTAGCTGTAGTATAATCTTTACTGCATTACCGAAATATGTCCTTAAAATGAATCTACAAATTATAGTCATATATATACAGAAATATTAAATTTATATTTAATAAAATACATTACATTATTAAATTATATAAAATATATGTATTTAAAATAATATATAGAATACAATTTTTATTTTAACAAATATATAATTACACTTTCATAACTGGAAACATGAAGCATTATATTTTATATATATGAAATAATAAAAAAATAAATTATATTTCATTAATTATAAAAATGAATATGTTTGAAGCAAAAGAATATATGTAATCCAGGCTGCGAATTTGTTAAATCATATTTGGTCTTATATTATACAAATTTATAGGAGCTATAAAACTCTATTATATTATAATCATATATATGAAGCAACATATATATTATTAAACTGAGATTGATTGTATTATCATGTATATGTATAACAGAATACATGGATTAACTTTACTTGTGTTATATTTTACGTATAAGAGTTTATTTGTCATATTATATCTTACTTATTTTAATTGTATGTGTATTTAATGATATCTATAAATTTTATTGCTTTTTATATTTACATTACTGATAGTTCATATTAATATAATATTAAATGTTTGAATATATCTTTACCTTATTAATACATAAGTATAAATATTGTATAAGTTTTTTTAGTATTATTTATTATAACATTTTTTTAGTTTTATGGTTTATATGTTAGATTATATTTAAGTATAGTTTATGGAGTTTAGAGTTCAGAGATCATGCTTTGTGATTCAAGTTTTAGGTTTTAGTGTTCAGTAGTCATGGTCTTTTGTTTAGGTGTTAGGTTTTTTGTATTAGGTGTTCTGTTTTGTGGAAAATATTTAGGATTCTGATTTTAAATGTTTCTATTATAATAAGTGTTCTTTTTTCATTGTACATATTATATAATTTTTGTTTGTTATCAATGATACGAACGATTTTAATAATTCATATTAAGTATTATATAATTATAATTAATTGGATTGTATTAACTTTGTACTTTTCCTTTATTAGCATTAAATATATATTGACATTTTGTATAAATGATATTATAGGTTATATTATTTTTATGCTGTAAATTGGCTTTAATATCATATATATAATTATTTTTTTATATATATGTATCTTTATTTATCATATTAATATACATTATTATTAGATTTATTGCACAATAATTCTTATTTTATCATTATTCTGAGTATAGAATTGTTTATATATTTTTTTATAATTAATTATTTATATACCCTATTTGTATATATATTGTTGTATATTAATTATTGTGCTTATTTTTATAACGCCACATAATCATTTAGTATTAGGAGGATCGTATATCAATAAAATAAAATATAGCTGATAACAATGAATTTACAACTACTGTTCTTTAAAGAACATATTAATCATAAGTTTTTATTGCTTATTTTGATAAGTATATCTATTCATATATATTATTCCAGTATTAATACAAATAAAATTATATTTTCTCAATATTATTCTTCAGAGTATGTGTTTGTGAAATAATATATATTTCATTGTATAAATAATAAAGAACATATATATTAGAATTTTTATTCCTATTTCATAATACGAAATATGATTTATATTTTTATATACTAATAATATACTATTTTCATGAATTGTTAAATAATGTAAATCTGGCAGTTGATAAATTTACGCATAATGAATA
>NW_021629430.1:1340-1876 GCF_002157705.1 Plasmodium gonderi | reverse complement strand
CCATTATTAAACAAATTAAAGTCTGTATTAATTTTAAAATACATAAAATATACGATACAACAAATAACATACTATTTCATTTTTATAAATACGCTAATATGCAAAATAATGTAGTTTTTATGAATAATTGGTGTTATAAATTAAAAAATCAAGTATATTTTAGTATACTAATTGTTTAATGACAAAAGAAATATATGAATTCACAATATATAAAATTACAAAATGATAAATATAAATTGCGTAAAATAATGTATCTCAAAATTTTTATATATAAGATAATACATTTGTAAAATAAAACAATATAAACATATCATATATCAAGGACAGTTTTCAAAAAATAAAAAAACCAATACAACAGGATATATAAATACAAAAGGATATATTGTATACTATATAACTAAATTATTATTAAATATATTCTTCTTGTAATTAACATAAATAATATAAAATATATAAAAATAAATACATCATCAATAGCATGTCGATATATATATTACTATAAAGAAAATGTAAAAATAAAAGTATATATAAATTAA
>NW_021629430.1:626-1290 GCF_002157705.1 Plasmodium gonderi | reverse complement strand
AAAAAAAAATCATAAAGATATAAAACAAAGGATATAAATAATTATAAATTAAAAAACATAAAGATATATATAAAATCCTGAAACCTACTCCCTGAACCCTAAATACTGAACCCTGAATACAAATGTTTAACTTGAAAACAGTATTTGTTACATTACGTTAGTCATTTTTCTTATAATTCGAACATAGTAAAGAATGAATATAATGTTTCAATTTCCTTACTTTGTTTTAAGCTTGTCTAAAACCTTTTTTATTTCACAATTTGTTAAGTTATATGTATAGCATCATAAGGACAAAAGTTTCCAATAATAACATATGATAAAATATAGGTCCAATTATAAGACTGTCTATTTTTGTTACACACAAAAAAAGAGTAATTATTTTATTCAGTTATAATTTTGATAAATACTGAAATTTTCGTCTTATTTAAAACTAAAAAAAATAATGTTTTTTTAACAAATTTTAATGGTTAAAAAATGTGAAAATTATACTATTATCTTAAATCACTGTAAGAATACAACTAACTCTTTTCTAATATAGAAAAAAAAAGAATTATTTTACCATATATTAAAATTAATATTATACTTGTAACTCAAAAATATAGACAATATATAAGAAAATTGTAATATAAAAAATTTTAAATGATTTATTACTAAAATAAAGATG
>NW_021629430.1:0-378 GCF_002157705.1 Plasmodium gonderi | reverse complement strand
ATTTCAGTTTTTATTATTATAATTTATGTGAAAGGAATAAATATATTTTTCTCATACTATATATACAAAAAAAAGAGGCTCACGTGTAAAACGGAAGAATACAAACACAATATTTTCTCATAATTAAAGAATTAGTCATACCATAAATTCACTAAAAAAACATTTTCCAAATTGCATACTCATACATGTAGTAACAGATTTTCAGACAAAAGAAAATTTATTTTTTTATCACTTATATAACAAATATCAATTCAACAATTCATTAAATAAAAATGTTTTACGTGAATACATAAAATACATACACTTAAAATGTAAATATACATGGATGTATTTCAATATATTTTTGATTACACAACGGAAATATTATCCCATATTACT
>NW_021629429.1:0-4296 GCF_002157705.1 Plasmodium gonderi | reverse complement strand
TGTAAAAGAAAACACTTTTAATTTTAATTATTTAATTCTCTTAATAGACAAAGGATAATGTTATAGATTTTTATATTAAATTATTTCATTATGATTCATTTAAATAGCATAAATTATACATATACTATAAATATTCAATTGCATAATGTAATATAAACTGGATCAAAATTCTTATTGTTCTTTGATTAAGCGGTTACATACATATATAGATTAGGCAGATGATATATCATTATACACTTATTATAACTATTATGCATAAATTATCTAAAAATAATATAATAAATCAAACCAGGGAAGGAACAAAAAACAGTTCAAGAAAACATCATTGTATATTTACTTCTTATATACTTATTGTGAAAAATATCTATATTATTTAAAGGTTTTTGTGTATATTACTGTAATAATAGGTTTATATAAAATATTAATCGTCATAAAAAAATTGTGAGACACGGGAATTTATATAAATAAAAATTATATATATTCGTTAGATATTATAAGAGACAAATGTTCTAATGTAAATTTTAAAATTATTATAAAATTAATGTNNTTATATATCTTATAAAAATTCTTTAAATTTATATTTGTCATATTATTATTTAAAATATTTCTAAAATCATAAATACATTAATCTAAAATTATATTTTTGAATAAAGAATATGATAATTCCTATAATTACGTATAGAATGTTGTAAATGTAAAAGATTGTTCTTGTATGTATAGCAATATTATATATTCTATAAACCTAATAGTTTATACATAAGGAAAACCATTTTATTAGTTAAATTGTAAATGCATAAATATAAATTTACTTTGATATATATTGAATATAATACGTATTAAAATCTCTAATGAATCAGTTACGCTATATATATGAATATAAGTGTCATAGGTAGCATTAGGAATATACTGTTTGAAACTGTTATATATATAGAGGAATGAATATATATTATGACATAAATAAACAAATATTGAGAATATTCATATTTATTTTGACGAATAAATAATATAAAAAAATGCATTTGATAATATATACTTCTTATTTGTAGATACAATGATATAAATTCTATTTTATATAGCAGTAATATATTTATTGTCTCATAAAGGAAATAAGACATATTTATTTTCTGCTGCACTTCTTTTAAATATTTTCCCATTCCCATTATTAATATATTTAATTTATTTATTTATGATATACTTATATTAATATATGTGTATTTTTTTTTTTTTTAGTTGCTATTATCCACCAAAGTCTATAAAGCATTGTCAGTAGAAGCTTTAATTTTTCAAAATTTTTTTAATCGATGATGTAAGATAAAGTACTTAAAATATAATTATACCTACTAAGAGTTTTTATTATTTATTCATGTACATATATTTATTTGAATACTATATCATCATTTATTTATATAAGGAAAAAATTATATTTTTTTTAATGTTCAATTTTTTGTTTAAGTAGATATAAAAAATTTTTTTTTATTAATTTTCTCGTGTTATATTTAATGAATACTTATAATATATATTTTTTCTTTATCTGTATTTATAACTATATAATATAAATAAATTATTGTAAATTCATGTTCACATATTATTATATTACTGCTGTTCTTGTTAAATCAAACAAATATTCACATTTATGTTAATATAATTCCTTGTAGATACATTATTAATTACGTAATATTACAAAATGATTAGTAATGTTATTGATAAATATATAATAATATAAACATCTAATGATTCGTTTAATTATTCATTTAAATCGATAATAAAATGGATATAATACTATTTTATTTAATATAAAGTTGTTTTTTTCTTTAACTAATATTTTATATTTTTGGAGGATTATTATACTTAGAAATAAGTTATTTAATACTGATTTTGAATTCTTTTTTTACATTTTTCTACAGATGAATTCAATATTATCATATTATTTTCTTTTTTTTTATATAATATACGTCTTATCTTTCTTGTCCATACTTTTATAAGTGAATCATGGAGTGTATACAGAAAACAAATATAAAATATGATATTTTTATAAATATATGTTTAATATTATATAACTCTTAAATGTTAATATGTAATATAAATCATTTTATAATATATATTAATTAAATTAAGTACATATATAACTTTATATAGAATAAACATTATTGTTAATATATCTGAAGAGGAAATAACACTTACCATTTGTCTGTTGATAGACCTCATTCCTTTAATTGTTTTGTTTGTATAAATATATTAGAATCTTCTAGATCTTCCTACAAAAAAAGATTAATCACATAAGTATTATTTTTGCAGTTCTCACTAATCAGATTGGATTATTATAATGATTTATTATATCTCTTAGCACATTAGTTGTACTGTGGTTCTCAGCTCCACTCTCTTGTAAATTAATCTTATTATTATTAAGTATACCTATTTGTTCATTGAATAAGGTATTTTAGTTCTTCCAAATATATAATTATTTCAAAAGTTTTCTTATGAAGCTTTTTATAATGATCTCTACTTATATCAGGGAATTTTTTTATAACTCCATATTTTGTGTCAGTATAAATACTATTCTTCTGTATCACTCTTCAGGAGCTCAATGATTACATTTATCTTTTTCTAATAATTTGTGTAATATGTAATTAAAATATATACAACTTGATTTTTTACAATTTCCATTATGTTTATATGCCTCATTTATTTTATATAGAGACCCAGATTTGTACAGTCTCGCTATATATTATGTTTATTTATTATTGTGATATTTGTTTGTCCTTTCTTACTGAATTGATCTCTGAGCCTTAAAAATACAATGATAATATTAATATAAATATTACGTCAATTTTTAGCTGTAATATAATCTTTACTACATTGAGGAAATATATCCTTAAAATTAATCTACAATTTATAGTCAAATGTATACAAATATATTAAAATTATGTTTATTAAAATGCATTACTTTATTATATAAAATATGTGTATTTAAAATAATATATAGAATAAAATTTTTATTTTAACTAATATATAATTACACTTTCATACCTGTAAACATCAGTAATTATACTTTATATGTATCAAATAATAAAAAAATAAAATATGTTTCTTTAATTATAAAAATGAATATGTTTTAAGCAAAATAATGTATGTTATTTAGGCTCAGAATTTGTTAATTCCTTTATGGTTTTATATTACAAAATTTTTTGGAGCTATAAAACTCTATTATACTGTAACCATATATATGAAGTAACATATATATTATTAATCTGAGATTGATTCTACTACCATGTATATGTATAACAGAACATATGAATTTTTTTTACTTGTTTTATATTTTATATATAAGAGTTTATTTATCATATTATATCTTATTTATTTAAATTATATGTGAATTTAATGATATCTATAAATTTTATTTCTTTTATATTTACATTACTGATTTTTTATATTAATTTAATATAAAATATTTTAATATATTATTAGGTTATTAATACGTATGAATAAATATCGTATATATTTCTTGAGTATTATATATTATAATATTTTTTTAGTTTTATGGTTTATATGTTAGATTATATTTCAGTATGTTGTATGGAGTTTAAGATTTAGGGTTGACAGAGCATGCTCCGTATTTCAGATTTTAGTTTTCCGTGTTCAGGTTTTATGGTCTTTATTTCAGACCTTACTGTTTCAGTACTGAGTGTTAGGTTTCGAATAATAGGTTTAGGATTTATGTTTTAAATGTTACTATTATGATAAGTGTTCTCTTTTCATTGTCCATATTTCATTGTTTTTGTTTTTTATCAATGACACGAATGATTTTATTAATTCTGGTTAACTATTATATTATTATAAATGATTGGAATGCATATATTTTGTAGTTTGCTTTCATTATTATTATATAAATATTGATATATTATATAAATGATATTATAGTTTATATTATTTTTATGCTATAAATTGTATTTAATATCATATATATATAATTATTATTTTGTATATATATATCTTTATTTATCATATCAATATGCTCTATTATAAGATTTTTTGCACAATAATTCTTATTTTATCATTATTCTGTATATATAATTGATAATATATATTTTTATAATTTATTTTTTATACAATTTGTTATATAACCAATTTGTATAATACATTGTTATTTATTAATCATTGTGCTTATTTTTATAACGTCATATAAACATTTAATAAATTATGTCCTAATATATATAAAATAATATATTGCTGATAACAATGAATTTACAACTACTTTTCTTTGTAGAAGATATTACTCATAAATTTATATTGTATATT
>NW_021629428.1:0-4803 GCF_002157705.1 Plasmodium gonderi | reverse complement strand
TAAGAAAAATGTTTTATACTGCATATTCCAAATTGGAATTTATATAAGAACCAGCAACAATAATATTTCATTTACGAATAGTTTAACTCATTTATATAATTGCAATATAATATTTTGCAGCATTGATATATAAGTGCAAAAATAGATTAAATGTTAAGCACAAATAATGCATATTCATTATGTTTAAATGGAATATATAATACTAGTAGTGTAACATGTAATTATATTAACTCATATTTAAATAAAAATTTATATATAATATAAAATGATTTTTTTTAAATATAATAAATAATATACCAACTGAAAGATAAATTGCACCAAGACAAATGTAGTTTTTTTTTCTGTATTTTGTATTAAAATTATATATAGTAGCAGTTAATTAATTCAACATACCTTTTCAGGAAATATTTATAAATTTTTAGTATAATTGGTTTCATGTTGCAAAATATACGAAGAATGTGTGTACGCAAAAATATTATTGTTGCCTTCGTAAACTTTCTAAATATATAAGAGAACTCTGAAAAGTCTACGAAATTAATGGAGAAAAGTCTTTGGTTCATTTCTTCTATTTTTTATATTTTTATAACTCAATTTACAATTTAATGATATATTTCATTTCAAGGTATATTTCAGTTTGTTTGTCTAAAAAATTCTTAAATTACTTATGTATTTTAATTTTGAATATTACACCAAATGATTTTGCTTTCTTTTAAAAAATTGAACGTTTGACTTTAATAATGTGGAAAAAACATTAGTATAATTTTGTTGTAATGAATTCCTATTTTTAATCATTAAGAAAATAAATAATAAATCTAAATATTATTAAAATTCTTGTTTTATAATATATATTTTTCCTTATTCATATATGGGATATTAACTATTTTTTTTAAGAAAATGTTGTATGAAATAATTTAGATAATCTAAATTAAAAAGTTAAGTACAAAAAAAAATGAAAAAATATAAGAAAATTTTTATAATTCAACATTATAATATATAATAGCATTAATATTATTATAAAACAAATGATATATTTATAAACATAATGCTGATATAAGAGAAGTATATAACCATGCTAGCTAGCATAAAATTATTATGAAATATAGACACTTTTACACATTAAAATAATAAAAAAAAATTATATAAGTAGTTAATTAATTTTATGATATTTATTATGTACTTATTTGTTTATATTTTATAATTAAAAACAAATTAATAAAGTGAAAATATGTATAAACCTACATTCATATTAACATTATGAAAACTAATGATAGTTTACACCAAAATAAATTATGTTCAAAATAAATACAAAATATAAAATTAAAAAAAAATTGAATACAAATTTATGGTTAGTCTATAATTTATATTCTAATAAGAATATGAGATTGTGTTTATATATATATATATGTTATGCTAAGTACATGGAAATATTTTTTTCAATTAGAAAAAAAAAAATATAAATGATTGATAGATAAAAAGAGTCTATGCGTCTAATTGAAAAAACAACACATTTTTTTAATCCAAATAAAATAAAAAATTTTATTTGTACAAAGGAAAAATAATTAATGACACAAGAAGCTCACTAATTGTTGATATTATGTATGAGAATACTATATATGTATTAAGATTTATTTGAATAATATAACTGGAACTAATCAATTTATTTTACTATAATGTAAATAATAGAAAAACCTATAAATAAAGGAGAAAGAAAGCAAATAATGAAATATATATTAAATAAAAATATAAATGTATAATTTGTTGCATTTATATTATACAAATATATTAGCATGCATCACATATATTGTAATTTATTATTATAATAAACATACATTATTAATACACTTGGAGCTTATTTGTATATTATATAGCTACTATACGTGTAAGCTGTTATAGCATATTGAACGATAATAATAAATTGTTTCATTATAAAAATAGTATATGTATAGAACTAAATATAATTAAAATATAGTTTATATAATGTAGAAAATATGTATCATATAGTTATATTTCTTCATTTTTATAATAAGAATTATATATATTAATGCCTTATTGGAAATTAATATACTTTATAATTATATATACTAATGGCAGTATGAATTAGACGTAGTTTAATTATATAAATATTTATTGACTATTAGGCGCATAAGCTTTTATTAAATAAAGCAAAGTACTAACAAGAATATCGGAAGAATACACAATATTATAAAAATATTATATGCATATATATTATTAAGGACAATATTTATTTTATGCTTATATGTGCATGCAAAATAATTGTACTGCATCTCATAATTTCATATTGGTAATATTTTAACTATTCATTGGGCATACATGATTTATATATAAAAATTAATTTTTTTGCTTTTTTTATTTTATATATATCTATATAAATTAGTGTATATTTTGGATCTATATAGAATATATAGTATTAAACTAATATTACAAATGTATTTTTATTTTGCTGTTTACGATTTATATATAAGTTCTCGAAATAAAATTTCCATTAAGATTTATACTATTATTTTAAAATAATATAAACATTAACAAAAAGTAGTTTAATAACTAATATATTCGAAAAAAAATACATTCAATACTTAACCCTACTACTATTAATATTACATTTCGTTTCTTTTTAAAAGAATTTTTAAGAACTGATTCACGTTATAATCTTATTTTGCTTTTTATTCTTCAACTATTATGAATACATTATATATATATTATAGCATAAACAATAATAAACACAACATTTGTATAATATTTTTTATTCATTTTTATAAATTATTGTTTTATCTTTAATGTGAAATAATAATTAACTCAAACATATTTTTATAAATTGTAGAAAGCATTAAATAAACGATCAATTTCTAACATGTTTTATTTTAAAATATAAAATGAATATATATAATTTAATTATATGTCAAAACATTCATACCTATATGTGATCCATTAAGTGGCTCAAATCCAATTAATTGTAAATGTATTACAAAACATAATAAAATATATTTTACACAACACATAAAATGAATATAAACTTAAATTGTTTTCATATAAATACATATATTTAATATAACATTTGCTATAAAAATCTCATTTTTGTGATTTTTTTAAATTGTTTATTCTGCATGTGATGAAAAAATATATTAAATATGTAATCCTAATATACATTTTTATTTAGAATGAAAATAATAAATTATAGCACTATATATTATTTGCATAATTTTTTTATTTATCGAAACATTAATTATTATATATCAGTGTAATGCATTTATTTATTAAATTAGTTTATTTCCTCTTATAGGTAAACACTGCTTTTTTATATAACAACCAAATGTAATAATTGTTCGTTGGAGATAAGAGTTATATGTATTCTTCCTCGAATATGTTTTTTATTAAAATAAATATTCTAACATTACTATTTTTTTTAAAACAAAAATATAATTCTTTATGAAAATTCGATTGCATGTATTTAAATATTCTGTATAAACTGTAAAATGATTTTTAATTTGTGCTTATAACTTTATGATATGTATTGTATGCATCTTCTCATTCATCATTCACATTAATAAATATATATTGACCAAAAAGAACACAGAATTCATTTTTATTTATAAATTATTACCTATAAATATATATAACATAACAACAAGTTATTATGTAACAAGAACACGTATTTCTGCATGCACATATAAGGATATATAAATTTTACGTTTAATAAATTGTATATATGTTCTGACACAATATTAATGCATACTCGATCAATTTGTATACTATTTTATTATTATAACTTGTAGTATTCTTTTTATCCAATTAATCAATATGTATATATAGAAAAAAGCTATTCTTAATTCGGATCAGTATTTTTATTTATAATAGCCAAGAAAATGAGTGCACAAAAAGTATTAATATATGTATTTATCATTATTAATCTGAAGTAATATAATTAAATAGTGCATATACATTCTATTACATATTTGTGAATTATATTTTATTCTATTTATATATTTGTTATTTTCTAAAACATTCAAAATGGAACTTAATAACAATAAACATTTTCAAAATATTTTTTTCTATATATCAAAAGAAAACGAGCAATTTTAAGCAAAAAAATAAGGTATTTCAGAATCATTTGTAGAATTATGTCATATAAATAAGACGCATAAATAAAAACAGCAAAGAATATAAAAAAATGCAAATAAATATTAAATTATAAAATTGAGTATAATACTATAATACTAACACAAATAGCTTTACTAAAAACCTCATTCCATAATTTTCGTCTAAATTACATTGTTTTATTTCATATTTACAGCATATATGCATACTAAAATAATATTTGTATTCAATTTTATTTAACATATATGAGATTATTTGAAATTAATTAACTTAAATTATTATAAATATTTCCTGAATATAATATTGTAGATTAATATATATATTATTTAATTATACCACAATGTACTATTAAATAATTGCAGAGTTCTTAGTGTCTACACATTTTAATGTTGTATATTATTTGTGGATTTTAAAAAAAAAACATTTTATACAGTATATAAATTATATTATCATGATAAAATGATATAATAATATGAATTTTTACATTTAGTTTATATACTTTAATTATTTATAATGGATATAAATATTTCCATTTTATTCATAAATTTTTTCTGTAATTATGCTTCAAAACTATTCAACTAATGCATTTTGGTAGCAGAATGAACTGAGATTTTCTTACAGAAAATATTCATATGTTTATATAATATATAAACTCAAATTCGAAATATACAGTATAAAACATTTTTCTTA
>NW_021629427.1:13559-17741 GCF_002157705.1 Plasmodium gonderi | reverse complement strand
AAAAACTTTTCTATATATTATTTGCTATAAAAATAGTTTATGTAAAATTATAAAAATATTAGTAACACATATTTTTTAAAAGCCTTAAGCAAATATTAAAATACATAAGCTAAATAGCAATAGTAAAAAAAGAGGAAATCCTGTTGAATTATATTTTATAATAAAGTCTTGTTGCAGATTTTACAGTATTTTTAAAAAACACATTTTTTGTATACAAGCATATATATTCATTCTCTTTACTTGTTGTTAATCTTTATTCACATTTTATATAAAAAAAAAACACAAAATTGAAAATAAAAACAGCTATTAAATTTTAATGTGAATTCATTTTACCGCAAATTTATATTCATTTTATTGCATCTAATACTTATCACATCACGTTATGGCTTTAAAACATTTTAATTTTCTGTTTATTCTTAGAAAGTAATTATATGTATTTTTGTAAAAATTCTAAAAATAAACAAAAATAGATGTTACTTTTACAAATAACATATTTCTTGCTCTTTTTTCTTTGAGTTTATATAATATGTTAAAATGTAATTGCCATTGTTATTTCATAATATTTATATCTCAAAAAAGCTTAAAAAAGTCTTATAATGAGAACCTTGAAGAATTACCACATACTTATCGACTTTCCAAAGATATTTAATTCAGAATAATAACATTTATGTATTATTTAAAAAGGTCTTATACATACTGTCAATATAATTAAATAATTTATAAGACTTAGTGCCTATCCATAATTATAACTGTCACGATTCAAGTTCACATGAATTTCTCATAAAAAGACACAGAAAAATATAGTGCATATCTAAGGATAACTAAAAATATGTTACATAAAATGCATAGTTCATAAAAATAAGCAGTGTAATTAATTAGTGATATTACATATTTAATTATGTATTTCCATAACATAACCTTACTTAGGGCATACACATATGTAATATCAGCGGACGCCTGGGTTAAAGCTAGAACTAAATATGTTTCTTATAACCTAAACGTTTTAATTAAAAAAAAAAATTATCAGATTAAAAAGATATATATAACAATACTATATTTTTAATTGTATAATACCTATTCCTCTAAAATCTTATTTTATCAAAAAATATAATAAACATAAAAAATAATTACGTAATTTTTTACTCTCAAAGATAAAAACAGTGTTCATTCAAAAAATCACATTTTATTAGTGGAAAACTTTATCATTCAAATTTACAAGGAATAACAAAAATATAATATAAAAAAAAATTAACTTTCTCATATTTTCTTCTGCGTATAGGTTCTTGATAAAAAATAATATATTTTTTTCCACTTATACATATGAATGAAATAATTGTTTTTTCTGATTTTAAATAGAGAATTATATTTTTCATGTATCTGTTTAAATATCATATATGTTAATACATATAAAATGGTAATGCAATAATTTTATTATAGAATACTTTGATTTAATTGTTTTATGTATTATTGGGTTAGCATCATGAATAAAAGGAAAAAATACAAATTGTTTTTCTTATACATATTTACAATAATATGGACACATCATTCATTTTTTTATGCCCATAATGGGGTAGCACATAAATGTAAATTTTTCACAGATAATTTAGTTATTCACAATGAATTAATACTAAAAATATATGTATTAAATACTTCATTATCTATATTTTACTTAGAGCTTAAAATATATTTTTACTGTATTAAAAATCAATTTTTAACTTGTTTCACGATTCGAGCGTGCTTAGTCTGGCATATATTAAATATCATTTGTATTTCAAAATATATTCGTTGGCCTTTGATCCAATAAAAATTCCTTTTATAAATTTTACTGTATATGAGTGTGAAATATATCTGTCTCCGTTATTATATTGGTTAACGTTTCAGCATTATGTTATTGTTTTCTAAAAGACAGCGTCTATGCTTATCCGTAAGAAAGCCTTAATTTTACAAAGACCTTTTAAAAAAAAATTGTGAGTAAATAAATTACAAAATGAAGTATACATTCTAGTTAAATAAATTACAAATAATATATTTAAGTAGCATGTCCTTTACATAAAAATAATTATACCCGGAATCATATTACAATACTATTGACCTTTTCAGTGTTGTTATTCTAAATATTACTTTATTTTTTTAATAAATTAACTTGTTCATTAAGTAAGATATTTGTATTATTATTTTATTATAGTCATGCTTTATTCTTAAATAATGTATCGAACGAATAAATATTTATTTACATTATAAAATTTATATACTATCAAAAAGGAAGAAACCATTTAATATATAGCACTATTTTTCAGGTATATATATCTTCATACACAAAAAGAAACGTTTTATTTAGATTCTATATAATAACACATGTTAGGATGGCATAAAATAAACTGAATATAAATTCTCTCCTTAATGTTTGTTTTAAATAAATTTATGTACGTCTTATTATTTAAATTCGATTTTCCCTGATATACATTCGATAATTTTATAAAAATAAAAAAAATGTTCTAGTATTTTCCCTAACTTTTGCTTTTCTTTATGATATTTTTCCCTGATTAAAAAAATTAATACTGAAGGAAAAATAAGTTAATTCAATTATTAAACCAAAATATAATAGTTTGTGTATTGTTATGAAGTATTTTACTTAACATAACACCAAAACTTTTAATATTTGTAAAGAACATCCGAATACGATTCATAATTATGAATAGTAAATATGATATCAGTTTACTCACAATTAGCAGTGTACAATGTAATAAATTTATTCAATATATGTTACATAATAAAATTAGAATATCATATATAACTCATAAATGTATGATAATTTTTTACGAAAAATTGAAGAATAACTATTCTGTTTCTCATTTTCTGTAGGACAAATAGCAAAATATACGAAATACATAATTTTAATTATTTGAAATTTTATTTATTACACGGATTATATGTAAAACCTTTTGAATTGGCTTATTTTCTTAACATATGATTTTTAATGTTTCTCATATTGTAGTGATATAGATGAGTAAAAATTTGTATAAGAGTTATATTGGTTGTGATATCAAGTATAGTTTCACTATATATTTCTATAATTTATATTTTTTCAAAATAAAAATTTTATATCAATGATATGCACTGAAATTGTGTTATTTCCAACACCACCATTTATATAAATGGAATCATTTGAACACAATTATGTGAAAGGGTATAAAATAGGAACATAATTACTTCATAGTATGGAGAATTATTCAAATATTCATCTTGATTAAAATATTTAGACCTATATTATCGTCATTTAAGTTAATTTTTAATAATAATTTTTTTTGAGAGTAATTCAGTGATTGAATATACATTTTTATATATTTTTAATGAAAATAAATGTATTTATGTGCTTTTCAAATTTTATTGTTACGAAAATTAAAAGATTTAATTACATAGTATTGTAGTGTTTCTTTGAAATATAATAATAAATATAAAAAATGTACTTTATTGGAAATATTACATCAACTTATTTAACAGTGTAACAAAATAATCGAAGTTATTTTATTTTAATTTTTAAATAATACATTGAATATTATTATTATGAAAAATAAAAATTTTAATATTTAATTTATAGAAGCTTTGCGCTAGCAGAAAAATATATGTCCCTTTGTAATAAACGTTTGCAATGTAGTGAACAATTTGGAGGTGTTAATATTACTAATAAAATATGGTGCAAAGAATGTTTTCATGATAAAGCAGAATCAATTTAAATGTAGAATATAAGAATTGTATCCGTTGTAAATTTATAATATGTTTTATAAAATACCACTGTCCATTTAATCTCCATTCACTCTTATATATATGATAACTTTTCCTATTGTAATAACATTTATCATTTATTAAGTTCAGAAATATTTTATTTAACTAATGAAATTATATGTTTTAAATAATTATAAAAATATTATTAATAAATTAATTTCATAAAATTTTTGTAGATTTAACCATATAATTATTTTTCATGTTTATCCTTTTAGATCCCTTGGTTCAATGCATATGTTAGTAATAACATTCGAAGAAAAAACCTAAATTCACCATTTGATAAGTTATTTTATATTATGCAATAGAAAATAACTAAAAATATGTTAATAAAAATCGTAATAAAAGAAAAATTCGTTTATTCGATGTAGCACATTGAAGATTATTTATTTAATATTATAT
>NW_021629427.1:13385-13530 GCF_002157705.1 Plasmodium gonderi | reverse complement strand
TATTTTTTCTTCTTTAATTTTTATATATACATCTATTATTACCATCTTATGTTAAAATTGACGAAATTAGAAGAGTTTTCCTTTTTAAAAATAACAATACTATATTTAACACATGAATTTATACAATATAATATGATACATTTTT
>NW_021629427.1:13024-13245 GCF_002157705.1 Plasmodium gonderi | reverse complement strand
TTTTATTAACAACCTTATTGTATTAAAATGTATATTATGCATAAAATAAATTAACTTTTCATATGATAAATTGCATTATTCTTAGAAAAAATATAAAGAATCTTATTTTCCATGATATTTATTTTTGCATAAAAAGTATTAACAAAAAATTAATCACGGTATTTATAATTTATTATTTAATTATTTAATTAATAATAATATAAGTTAAAAAAAAAAAAAAA
>NW_021629427.1:0-12878 GCF_002157705.1 Plasmodium gonderi | reverse complement strand
ATAATTTTATTTAATTAATTTTAAAAAAATGTGACCTTTAAATTCTTTTAAATACTTTATAAATATCGGGTGCATTTAGGCAAACCATTTATTTTCTCTTTCTTTATATTGCTTTGGAAGTTCTGTTGTTTTCCTTATTTATATATTTAATAAAAGTATTAAATTTATTAAAAATATAATAAAATAAAAAATAGTTCTATGACGTGTGACTCTATATTATACATCTACACCTCAAATATAAGTGTATTTAATGTTTAGAAATAAAAAAATAATTCTAATTTATAAAATTTTAAACATATCGATTTAAAAAATAAAATATATTAAAATTAGAACATCGAAAGAAAAATTTATATGAGATTGTTCATTTAGAAATAAATAATGAATTAAACTTTATGCATATTATAAAAACATATATGTTAAAATACTATTGTGTTATATTTTGTAACTAATAGATAAAAAAATTATTTTAATTATATGATTCTAACTTTTATTTTTTTTTATCTACACAATTTATGAGTTTTAATAAAATACTGAAAACCTTAAGTTATTATACATATAAATAAATATATGTTAACTGTAAACTAACATAAATTTTACCATTCCCTAATGTGATTGATTGTGTTAAATCTACATTTTATATATTTATGTACAAAAAATATATATATTCCTTGAAAATAGCGAATATATTTAATTTTTTATATTTTTGAAATGAAATTATTAGAATTTTAACTTAATTTATAAACAACTAATGTAGCATCTGATATATTATTTACGATCAAGCACCAAATATATTCAAGTAGCTCAGACGCATTATATTTCCTTTTTTACAATAATTTCATGTAGAACTGTCATAAAACACCATTTAATTACTTTAGTAAGTTCTGTATTTATTTTTAAGTACATCTCTACACAATAGGTGTATGAAAGTTAAAATATTAGTATTAGAAAATTTTAAATA
This sequence comes from Plasmodium gonderi, assembly GCF_002157705.1. Classification (NCBI taxonomy): domain Eukaryota; phylum Apicomplexa; class Aconoidasida; order Haemosporida; family Plasmodiidae; genus Plasmodium; species Plasmodium gonderi. Next base: position 11,920 of record NW_021629427.1, on the reverse strand, counting down.
AACAAAACGTAACAAAAAATTCTAAAAAGTTTCTTGTGTAATAGGAATTATATATATATTTAATATCTCTTAGAGTAATAATATTTTAGCCATAATGAATTATCATTTGAATAAAAAAAAGAGCCACTTATTTTTATTTAAAATTCTGGCACTTATACTCGTGATTTTTATGTACTATTTTCACAATGAGGTATAAGAAATTTTATTGAATATATACATATTTTTCTATTATTTTCCTATTTTATATTGGCAATAATATTATTTTCAATATATCTATATAAAATTTATTTGAAAAATAATTATGAATGCTTTTTAGAGTAATTATGAAAAATCATATAATGAGATCCACAATTTTCAAGACATTCTTGATTGGAAAAATAGAAGGTTATTATCAAGCCATGAGCATAAAGGATGTAAACCTAACATTTTAAAAAGAATAGATAAACATTTTGAAAATAAAATTTTCTCTTTATATAATAATGTAGCTAAATTAGGAGATCAAGAAAATTATAACCCTAATGAATTAAAAACAAAAATTGTGAAAACACTTTTTATAGTAATGAGATCTCCCCTTATAGTTTTTCTATTAGCATCAGTTTTAATGGCTATTGGGAAATTTTTTAAATATTATCCTACCTTGGTAGCGTTTCCACTTCTTATAACTAGTTTACTGATGGGTATGTATATTTTTATTAAAAGCCTTAAATTTTTATGGAATGATGCATCAGAATATTTAAAATCATTAGACAAACAATTACTCCATTAAATTTAATATTATGATAAATTAATCATATTTATAGTATACATTAATAGAACCAATAAACAAAAAATAATATTGTATAATGTGTGTTTTAATTACTTTAATTTTTCCAATAATTATTTAAGTGTAAAGATAAATTTTATGTGCCTACGTGAGTACATAATATTGTTTTCTACAGTAATCCACTCTTTTTGTATTTTGAACTTTTCTTTTATTATAATGTATTATTCCTACGTAGTATGTACGAATCTATATTTCTTCTTCTTTTACGGAAATATCAAAATTAGTATTTCACGTTTTCCCAACAAATATATTTTTTGGGGTATTTTTAATATATTATACATATTTTTACATGTAAATATGTAATTTTTATGTAAACGAACATTGTTGTGCATGATACATTTCATATTTTTTTTGTTTTCCTTCAAAAGCTAGTTTTTATTTTTGTTCGATATGAGTGGAATTGTTCTTTCATTTTCATGTGTTCTGCGATTGTTTCATGGAAACATTCAGTAAATTCTGTAATTAAATTAACAATTTCATATAAATTTCATATCTCACATATTTAATGTTACAAGTATGTGTTTTCTAGTTTGTAGTTTTTTACCCTAATAAGTGCATGTTAATTATATCCATTTAAAGTGTCTTAATGTTACTATTCATTTTTGTTGTATGTATTTAAATAGATGCGTTTTTATTAGTAACCATGTACATATATGAAGAAATATAAATCTTTTATAAATCTCTAATATTTAATTAAAATATGTATATGTTGCAATTTGATAAACAATTAATAACATGGTAATGTAATATCAGTACTATACGTATATATTCATAATGTGATTCTATTCATTCTGTTATTTTTACAAATTTTAATGACACCGTAAAATATATAAAAGAGTGTTTCCATAAACATTTCACATAGTTCAAAAATTTTAGAATATTATACATTTTCAATGAAAATAAAATTATTTCTATATCATTTTATTCTAAGAATATAGAAACTATATTACATAATGCAACTTATATGTAAACAAAATTAATATAAAAATTTAGATGAATTCATAATAAACTATTCTTAAAAAAAATTTATTATTTTGTTCTTTTACCTAGACGTATTTATAATATAAAGAATAAATATTTTTTTTTTTATCATACATTATATTGTCCAATAATACGAATAAGCTCACTTATTATAAGTGTCTACAAACAAATTTTTTTTATCATTTATTTCTATTTCAACTGTATCACCTAGTATTAAAAGACAAAAACAAAACAGTTATTTTGGTATTTACAAAAGAATTGTTAAAAGTATTAAATTTATATCCATATGGCAGAAACATTATGCAAAAAAAAATATGTAAAAGCCAATTAAAATGTCTAGTATTTTCTACTATCACAAGGTTTAAAATCACTAAAGAGTTTTATTAGTACTTAATAAAAATATAAAAATAATTGTCTGTGAAAAATGATATTTTTGAAATAATAAAAAATATTTATCTAGATAATTTTGTGAAAAATAAATATATATTTCTTTTCTATAATAAAATAATGAAATTATTATATTATTTACTATATATTTTTGTAATATACTTTCCTCGGTATGCACATTTTTTCTACACAATATAAAGTTGTAAAAATATCAAGTTAAATTTAAATTTGTTCAGATCATTCAATATTATGTATATCATTACAATTATACAAATGCTACATATGGATGTTAAATGCATTTTAGAATGTTCCCACTTAGGTTTTTTAGAATATATAAAATAAAGACAAGCTTAATGTTACAGTGCTACGGTACAAATGTACCAATAATTCTTTGAAATTAATTAGAATATGTATTTTAACAAATCTAATACAACACAAATTTATTATTAAAAATGTTATATTCTTACAATATATGTACCAATGCAACTATTTTAAACACCATTCAATTAAAATATTTAATTAATTATTATAAAGAAAAAAAACCTAGAATTAAGGATGAAAATATAACAGAAATAAGTTTAAATTTGTATTTATAGTAAATAAGTTATAGAAATTAGAAATTATATGAAATAGGTAACTTTGTCTTTTTCTTTTTCAACGGATTAAGCACATTAGAGAAAAGCTTTAAAAACTATACATAAAACATTGTAATTATGTAGATGTATAAATTTTGAAATGGTATGGAAAATATTGGAAATTCAAATATGTTATTATGAATATTTTATGCGTAAATAAAGAAATATGTATACACGTATATCCATAATAGAGAAGAAAAAAACTGTTTTTTACTATTGAAAATAATTTAACTCCTATCTTACTCTTTATTAGCTACAATAATTATTATTTCTTTATATTATGTACATGAAAATAAAAAGGAAAATTTTAATGCTCATAACAGAATTAAACAGTTCAAACAAAAAAAAAAAAAATTAAGTTTTTAAATGAATTTTTTTCATGTATAAAAAAATGAATTCATAAATATTGTTCCCCTCAATAAATTAGGAGTCTATAAAGCACATAGGTATTTTGTATAAAACATATTATATAAATAATTCTATCAATCTATATTAATAATTTAATAAATTAACAATATTTCCTAATTAATACTTGTTTCAGTTAGATATAAACGTCTATCAAAGTTTTTGAAGTAATTTTAAAGAAAGAAAATTTTGTTATTCTGTTATATGACATATTTTAAGATACTTTGAAATGACATTTTTTTTACGCAAAATGGAAATAAAAATTATTTTATATTTTATTCAGTGAGAGAATTATAGCATTATTAATTGGAAACACACTTCCTAAATTAATAAAAATGAGTGAAGTTATCAGTATGCTTTTTTACTTGTGATTATTTTATAGAGTAAAAAACGTATTATAAATGTTTCCCGTGAGTTCAATTGCTTAATATATATTAATAATGATACAATATAATTTTTTTGCATAACTCTATTTTTAATAGTTAGAATTTGTGAATATTTAATTATTTTTTTCTATTTTTCTTCCATATAACTTGTTTATAATTAATTTTAATATTATAATTTCCTTTAATAAAGAATAATTCGAAAATGTAACATTGTTTGAATTTTTATAATATTTTTTTTAATATAATAGTCTCATTTACCATATGAACAAGTTTGATTTAAAAAAGAAGAAAAAAATCTTATATTTTTCTGATGTGTTAGTGATTACTAGCATTTCGTTATGATTTTTTAATTCATATAAGTAGAATTTATAAAATTTATGAATTGTAACAACACTTGTATTGTGATATAAGCCATTTCACTATTAAAATAGACAGTTTACTTTTTTTTTTGTTGTATGTACTTTATAATAACATACAGTATTTATGCATTTTGGCATATTTGATGTTATGCCCATTCTAAAATTTTGAACAATATGCTATTGTGTATCATTAAAATTTTTTTTTCCAAAGTTATTCTTAATTACATCAGTAATATTATTGTAATCATGATAGAAGAAAAAAAACTATTATTCATTTCCACAATCATTTGAAACACAACCAATATTAGACAAAAATTATTATTAGAAAAATTCCGTGATAAATATTGAATAATCTGTAATATATGTTTTAAAAAAAATATTCCTTGTGTTGTACTATTTTTCTAAACTAATATAAGCATAAAAATTCACATAGCTAAGCTTTATAGCATGTTACAACATTATATTATATTGTACATAATTGAAAAACCTCAACTTATGTTATATTTTGTATGTAGTAAAATGTGCTTAATAGAATATTAATAATACTAAAATGATTAAACATAATAATATATATTAAATATGTTTTATTTTATAACGTTATGTATTATAATAGAAAAAGTATAAAATATGTAAATATATTTTTGTTCTGTGTTTCCTGTGGATAATTATAAACATTTACACATCTTTTACACATAATGAGCGAAAAAGAAAATTCTTTTGATCTTGATAAATTTTTAGAAAATGTACTCAATAGAATTTTGTCAAAATGGCTTTTTATAATATTTTAATTGAATATGCAGTTTTTTCTTGAAAAATATAATATGTTTCTATTTCATTATAGAAAATACACCAATTATATTATTAATCTTATTCATAGAATTCCCTTCTGAAGAACACAAAATTACGTCATTTCTATACATTGTTAGATAATAAAAAAGTTGAAGGAAAATGCACTTCTGAAATATATAATAATGGAAGTAAGGGATATTTATGTAGTCTTTATCAACATGTTGGAAATATATTTAATGAATGGAATTCAATATGTCCATCCTCCGAAAAAGATGAAGCCAAATGTTGCGATTACTTTAATTATTGGTTATATGGTAAGATAACAAAAAGTGACATGGACTTTTCTGATATTGCTTGGATTTACAATAGATTAAGTGAGTTTATGCATAAAAAAGAATCTAACACAAAGATTAAACAAATATGTGAAGACAAATTTAAAATAGAAACTTCTATAGATGTATTAAAAAATAAAAAAGTTTTATATGAATTTTTAGAATATTATGATTACATAACAAGTGCGTGGTCATCAAATGCGGTAGAGAAAGAAGAATTTTGTAGGTATATTATATATGTTTTCAACTTATACCAAAAATTAGAAGAAGAAGGTAGACAACTTGGCACACTACATAGATATAAAAATGAAATTAAACTTTTTAAAGAGAAATTTAGCAATGAGGAAAACTTATCTTTATTAAAACAGAATTGTAAAATTTACGATACATTTATAAAAAAGTTCGAAGTTTTTGAGAACTTAACCCTTTTACAGAGAAATCATGAAAAACAAATTACAAGACCTGCTAAACCATCCGATTATGTAGAATATAATGAACAATTAAAAAGTGAATATGTTCGTTATCTTATTTAATCATACAATTTTAATAATGTATATTTAGAACATATACTTTTCTATGAATTAAAACAAGATATTCTTAAAATAAATAATTTATCTAATATTATATTTTTTTTTCATTAGGATAAGGTTCTTATAATGTTACCTTCTGACAAAATATATAAGGAATTAGGAAGAGAATTTTCTAACGATGATAAATATGATAGTATTCATTGTAATGATTTATCTGACAATATTAAAAATATCTGTAAAAAAATCATAAGAAACCTAAAAGAATTACTAACCATTGATAAGTTTAACAATGAAAATCACAAGGACCTTTGTACTTATTTAAATTTTTGGATATATGATGAATTATATAAATTACATAGAAATAGGGGTGAAAACATTTTGGACATAACAGATGTTCATAAACTACTAGACGCATATTTTAAAATTAATTATGATTTAATTAAGAAAGACTTTGAGATTAATTATAAATCAAAAGTTGGAGAACCTCCACCAAGACCAAGTAAAACATCAAAAAATGCTCAAAATCCTGAAAATTCTGAAGTAACTCAATCTCCTTCAGACAGTGTAACTCTTTTAACATCAGAAAATTTAGGAGCTGCAGAACCAAATGGAAGTGAAGTACCTCAAGCATCGAACGGAGCTGGTGTATTTGGGCCACCTAATGCACAGGCACACCCTGGAGCTCTAATGGAAAATACACAAACAAGAACACCTAAAAAAGAAGCTCCCAAATTATTAAGCTATAAAGAATTAACTAATTATAAGCCTTGCTTCTTCAATTATAATTGTCTATACTCTGAATGTAGAGAGATGAAGCATTTATATGAATATTTTAGAAACTATGATGCAATTAACATAAACGTTAATTGTGAAAAAATGGAAAATTATCTATATTTAAAATACCTTAAATATATTAATTCTTTATATAAAATGCACAAAAACGAATGTTGTTCCTATGGTGCTGAGCTGTGTACTGATTATTTTTTGCGCTGTGACAAGGCTTATAATCCCCAAAATCTTATATCAGCACTAGAATCGAGAAATAGAGAAGAATGTAAGAGAATAAAAGAATCAATAAAACCTAACACATCTGAAGATTCACAGACTATTAATGCTAATTCAGAAGATAACATGTTTATTAAATATTTAACATGTTCTCGTGTCAATGATTCTGAATTTAAAAATAAAGGCTTAAGATGCCAGGAACCACAACATAGTCCACACTTAAAAAATCAACATTCTCCTAGAGGACCTGTAAAAAACCAGCAAACTAGTGCTTCACAGTTATATGGGAAACAGATAACGCTTGATGGGAAAACAGTTAATGCAGTTTTGATCTCTGATAATCATAGAAAAATAACAGGAGAAAATGAAAATAGTGCGACCAGAGAAAATCCCGAGAGTCCTAGAACCTCAAATTTGTACACATTCTTTCCAGAGGTTACGAGAAGTGCCCGTAAAAATTACATCCGAGAAGCAAAAACAGCATGTTCAGATGGAAAAACAACATCAGAATACTGTAGAAAATCCAAAAAATATAAAGCTATAATAAATTCAGCGAATTATAATTCGAAATATATTACAAACGAAAGTGGTGTGGGAAATGTGGATGATGACACTTTTACTATTGATTCTTCATCTACAAATTCAATATTACAAAATCTTCCTTTTCGAATAGGGGTAGTAATCCTTATAACACTGGGTGCAATTTTCACATTCTTCCTTTATTATAAGGTATAATAAAAATTTAATTTAAATATAAATATTCTGTATTATGAATTTTACGAGAATTTCCATCAAAAGTAAAAATTATATTTTTTATAAATGTTTTTACTTTATTTATTTGTATGTTAGTTTACCCCATTTGGATCATGGCTTCGTTATAGAATTAAAGGAAAAAAGAAAAATAAATATATGTATCATAGAGAGCCTAGCCATAAATCATTAAATTACCCTGAAGAGCGTATGCACCAAGGCCCTCGAAAGAAAAAAATACATATAGTTTACCATAATTCATAGATTCCTTAAAAACATATACGCGTATAAAATAATATCATTAACAAGAGAATCATCAAGTATCTATCATAAAATATTTTAATGTCTCTATATGGATTTAATAACACATAAAATATGGAGAAAACAAGATTTTATTCATTATCACAAAGAATTAGTTGCTAGTAACACAACAAATCCAAAAGGTTATTTATTATTATGAAATAATATATATCAATATAGTAATTATATGTATTCATTAAACAAAATTTTAATAAATGATAAGAAAACAAGTAATATATATAAATATGCCTACTCATGAGTTTGTTATTGTAGCTATAAAGTGTGATGATAAAATTTATTTATATATACACATTTGCAAATCTGTATTAAATAGTATTTAATGTAAAAACATTGGCGTATTCAACTATTTTAAAGCAGAATACGTTTAATTTTTAATATGTATTTGTATATACACGTATTGTTAAATTTAAAATATTCTTATTGATGTTATTCTTTTTTAGCATTTGTTCTTTTTTTCGTTATTTAGGATTTTTTTTTATGTCAATTATTTAACCTCATAAATGTATGAGCGTAAATTTTTTTTAATAAATGATATTTTTAATTTAAAAGAATATGTTTTAACACTTAATAGCGTAATTCATTCCCTATAAATTAACATAGAGTATATAATAATAATGTCACTTCCAAATATGTTTTTAAATAATGTAAATTTTGTAATGTTAATATCAGCTCTTCATATGCTTCCACAATATGCTTATTTAGTATAAAAAGAATTATGGTTCTATTAATACTAAGTTAAATACAATAAACGTATACATAGAAGCACACATATTTTCCCCAAGCGAATGACCAATATATGTTCATAAATATTAGTCTAAATAGTTCCCCCAGCGTATAGTAAATTGTTATAAAAACGAAAAAATTTAACCTATTATATCTTTACTTTTTCATAGATTAATATTACCTTTTAAAAGTAAGTAATATTTCATGGGTTAGTTTCATTTTTCTTTGGTTATTTTCTTAATATATTAACATTAAAAAATTATGTAAATTTAAAAAATATATTGCAAAAATGTTTATATGTATATCATAGTTTTAAGAAATTGTGAATATTTTCTATTGATCATATTCAGTGGTAAGAACACCTATTTCTTGTTGAATCACTGTATAATGTTAACACATTCAATGTTTCTAAGCCTGTCCTTAGAATTTTTCATAAATTCGAAATAGACCTATGTGATAAATAGAACAATAAAACCACAGCAGAATATAATTAATTTTAAGATAATATATTTATTAAAATTATAAACTTATGTACTATTTATATTTCAATTTTTTTGTAAATCCTAATTGAATATTGATAATAATTATTAAGAAATGACAATAAATTTTGAGGCTAGAAATAGAACAATGCTTCTTAATCTTTTCAAAAAAACTCCATTAATATAAATACATTGTTCATCTCTTTAATATATTTTTTTCTGTATTAACCGTGTAAAAAAAAGAAAAATTATTAATTTTTCTATTTAATGAAAATAAATAGGATATATATTTCATATAAAAAAATATTCAACTTTATATTAAAAGGGTTGTGGAAGTAAAGTAACAAGAAAGATATTGCTGTTTATATTTACATATGCTAACTTCAAAAAATATGAATATATCCCCAAGGAAAATGTAAGAGCTATGATTTACTCAGTTTCATATTTTGGTTTTCGAAAAATATACTTTTTTCCAATTATTTTGAAAATGATGAAAAAAACAAGTAGAAATAGATATTTCCAAAAGGACCTTGTAAGATGTTATGAAATTACAGTTTAGTTCTAAAAAGTAATTGGAACTGTATAAATAAAAATTTAAAATGTATTATATATGCATACTATTATTTTATTGACACCTACAGTATAATCCATATGTTTTGTTATCCTAAAAATTGTAAAAACATTTTAGGTATGCTTAATATTTAAAATCTTTGTTATATACAACTGAGTTTAAAAATTCGTGTAGAAAATCATATACTAATTAAAAATTTAAGAAAGCTAATTTTTCTTTTTTTTTTATGGGAGCTGTTAATGTTCCTATATTTTATGTAAATTTTTCTTTAATATATATTTTTTTTATTATATTAATATCGCATTAATAGTTTAGATTTAATCTATATATAAGCACTTTTACAAAAGTATATTTTGTTCATTTTTAAAATCATTATGTTCTTGTAGAATGTATAAGCATAATTTATGCTATTTTTTATATACCAAAATATGTATAATTTGAGTCTCTATTATTTCATTCAGTTACTTTGTCTTATAGCAGAATGTTAGCTTTTTATAAAGAAGAAAGGGTTCGTTTTATTTTCTTTAAAAATCATAGTATATACAAAATTTGATGCTCCATTTCCTCTGAGGCACAATAAATTATATCTTAAATAAATATTTCTTACTAATGTTTATATAATTTTTCTACTTTAGGGAAATCATATTTAGGGAATTCCCATTGTATAAAGCATATAATTATTTTAACAAAGATGTAAATAGTACTGAATTTGATAAATCATGTGATGCCATAGCATCTGCCGAACAAGGCGAAAATGAGTTAAGTATACTTTGTAAAAAACTTGTAAGAAATTATAAAGAAATTGGTAAAATGAAAAAGGAAGGTTATGAAGATACTCGTAAATATATTTTACACTGATTATATAGTGAAATATGGAAACTGTTTAAAAATCCCGATACAAAAATGTATGTGTCTGGTATTAGGGTTAAATTTAAAAATATAACGGATCCAATTTGTAGAGAAGTTTTTTTTCAAAATTTTGGTGGTTCTTTTATCATTCTAGAAAATGAGTTAGAATATTTTAAAGAAAAAAAGATATTTGATTATTTTCAAAACTATAAAAATATTGAAAATAAAATTATTTATGACAAGAAGAATAACAAAATGCATCGTGAATATCTTACTTATAATAGTGAACTCTATGAGAGGCATATTGAGGATGAAGACTGCTGTGGTTTATGGCAAGAATGTACTGAATACTTTAAATGTGGAGCCCAATATGAACCACAAAACCTATTGTCTAAAGTAAATTCTGTACAACATATAACTCAAAAGCAAATGGTAAGTGCTAGTTCGGGAAGTATTAACCATTTGCAAGATTCTGATGATTTACCATTTGTAGGTAACATAATTACAACACCAAAAACAGCTGAATTAGGAGATGATATTACGATTATGCAAGGAAACGAAACCTGTTCAAAATTTACATCAGAAAATCCATCGCAAAGCAATTGCCAAGAATCACATGTTCCTAATAAGATATTGAGAACAAGTATGAGTGATGAAACTCCCCTTATAGCATATCAAAATACATAAGAAATTGAAGATGTAAATCATAGGCAATCCGATATCTCACAGATTATATACCCAATAAGTTATACTTCTAATGCGACAGTGGAGGAGTTTTATATACTAAATAAAAAATTTGTAAAAATGTTCACAGCTGTTCTTTTAACAATGTGGAAAATGTCCATTTTATTCTTTTATTATAAAGTAAGCATAATTTTCATATTATTTCATAATAAATAATTCATGTTAATATATTTAATATTGTGTACGCATGCATTACATATTTTTTCATTCTAAATTAGTTTACGCCCCTTTGGCATGATCTGTACGATTTAGCGAAAAATGGAAAAAAATATAAGCACAAAAGAAATAAAAGATTTACACATAATTTCTCATCAGATGATTTAGAAGAGTTGTTTATAAATTCACCAAGAAGACGGCTTCACTTATTTTACAGAAACATATGATATTTTATATTCGAACCTTATCTGGGATGATCGCTTGTTTAGAGTATTCTTAATAAGAGCATACACATACTTCTTATTGTAAGTAACGATTTTTAATAATATATATAAATAAAAAGAAAAAGAAAAAAATTCGTTGGTTAAAAATTAAAATTAAATTACAAAGATATAATAGCTAAAATATTGCTTGGTTCCTATTACATAGGCCTATAATATTATCAGTAAGTTAAAAGAAAACAAATTTCTAAAATAATAAATGTTTTTATAAATTCTATATACACAAACATAGTATATAAAATTCTAATTTTTAATATTCTAGAAGGAAAAAATACATGTTAATAAAGCGTAAAAAATGAATAATATACTAGCCCATGTAGGAATAAATGTATTAGCTACAATTATAAGAATGTAAATGAAAAATATATAATGTAATTAAATAAAATAAAATACTATTTTAAAAAAAAAATTATT
>NW_021629426.1:0-5012 GCF_002157705.1 Plasmodium gonderi | reverse complement strand
GCTATTATATGATGAGTATATTTATACATACATTTTCTTTTATGTGATAAAATTTAAAATTTAAAAGAAAGATCATGTCAATTATTATGAATACTGCGTTATTTAAAACATTTTTGGAAAAATAGAAATAAATATTTAAGGTTTATATTTGTTTATTTATTATGTTAATGAGCATACTTAAAGTCGAATCAGATGAAAACTTGTAACCTGTTAATCGTAAACATCATTTTATTTGAATGTTTTTTTTTTATTAATAAAACTTCTGTCTCATTAAAGATTTATGTTGTAAGATGTAACGCATTATAGAATTACTCAAAAATGTTAAGGAAGTGTTAGATTTGAAATAATGGAAAATTTCCTGAGATTATGTGAAATATTGCACTAGATTTTCAAAATCATTTAATATACTATTTTACAAAATTTACAACTTATTGATATGATAAAAAATATGACTATCCTTTTTTAAGTCTTATATTACGGTAAATAAGTTTATTAGGTATATTTTAGTTATTTATATTATTTAGCTGTTTTGATAAAAAATTCATCCTATTTACCCAAAAATATAATACAGTTACTAAGTGGCCAAAAATATATATAGAAAAGAAGAATTATTCCCTATATTGTTTATATTATTAAGACCTTATTTTTTTTTAATATAATATATTGACAGCAAACTTATGTTCCTTACTTTCCATAGTTCACAAAAAATAAGCACAATGTAATAACTACACATGTAATGGTTTTAAATTTGTTAAGAAAAATTGAGTTCATGTGGTTTATGTTTAAATTTCATTGCTTCTACGCTACAAAAGAATTACAATGGAAACATTCTTATTTTATGAAATATATTTACTTGGTTTTTATAAAAAGCAAATTATTTTTCTATTCTGGTGTGTTAAGATACTTAGAGAGAAGAATATGATAATATATATTTTTGTACAATTTTAGAATGTACTTTTTTTTTCGAGCACCAATTTTTGTAAATCAGGCAATTACAATAAAATGGGAGTTACAGTAGAGATTTCCTAATCATAAATTAGGAAAATCCTAATAAGAAAAATTATTGGGATTAAATTTTTGAATTTATTGTAAATAGTTCTTATATTATGAGATTTAATTATTACTGTAATATAATTAGTTATATATTTAGATCTTTGTTATAGATTTGTAAAACGGTAGAATTAATCTGCTTATATAGAACGATAGATTAATTTTTCCGTAAGAATGAAAAATAAATAAATTATGCCTTAATTATCAAAAGTACGAAAAGTTCATATAACACATAACAATACATTTAATGATAAGAATAAGGAATTTATAATAATATAGTAATTGTAAGGATTATAATGAGGTGTTTAAGCATTTTATGTTATATATGTATAAAAATTAAAATTAACAATCAGAAAAAAAAAATATTGTATTAATTTTTAATGACAAAAAGTAGAAAACCCTAAGGTTAATCGAAACATGCTTTATGATACTCTGGTTATATAGGCTTATAGATTTTTCACTATTACAATCACGTTTTGTCGTCATTATGTATATGTTTTGCATGCATATGATTTTATACTATACAGCATAAGATCCCTTATAAATAGGGGCACTGTAACATGATTTTCTTACTTTTATTTTTGACACACTTAATTATTGGTCACCATAATGTATTAATACTATATCGTAGTGTAATAAATAAACGTTATACTGTATTTACAGAACAACAAATATTATTTGTACAATATAAATGTTAAATAAATAAGAAATGTTTATTTAGACACATTAAAATTAACTATGTTAATGTGGAGTAATTATTTTACAGTATGGTCATATAACATATGGAGCACTTTAATGTATATAAAAAGGAAACAACTTAAAATAACAATAATTACAATAAAAATTTTGTGTATTATGGATTGAAATATTGATATAAAAAGCTATTATATTTTATTTTATTATTATTCATGTATAAATTTGTGAATACAATACAATTGTAGAGTTCAAGAATAAATTATTAAGGCTTAATAATTATTACAATAGAAACATTTTTTGATAACAATTTTTAATGAAAAAAGAAGACCACTGGAAAAATTGTCAGATATAATTTTTTTCTATTGATAAAATTTATGGAGAAATTATGTAAGATATAGCCTATATAAATCATCAAAATTAAGTAAAAATAACAATAAAATTGCATATACACATAATTTCTATAAATATTTCAATTGGCCACTTAAAAGAATACATAACATTGGCCACATTTAACAATTGTGGTTGTAACTATGTGTAATTTTTCAGAAAAATAAATGCTAATAAGAAAAAAAATAATTATGGGCAGCAAGCTGTATATGCATACACACAACTGAGATAAATTTCAAAATAAAATATTACTCTGGACTATACTGAAGCATTTATGATTTGAGATTAAATCATGAGGATAATTTTTTGAATATTTTTCTATAAAATGATATATTATATAAAACAAAGATATATTTTAAAAAATCATACATTTATTTCACATAATATTATTCTTATTAGTCTAATTTTTAATATACTGCATTTATGTATATAACTTATGATTTTTACTGTTAAATCTAAAAATGCCCTTACAAAGAATTTTAGGAAATATTTAAGTAACTTTATTCCTAATTAAACACGTATTATTTTATGTTTTTCTAATCCATAGAAATTGTAGAGGCAATTTTTTTTATCAGACGCAGTTTATTTTTTCTTATTTCAGGTGTAAGATTATGCATAATGGAATTTTTTAAGTTTTTAATTTTTTTTTTAAATACTTAAATAACTATTTCTTAAGTTATGATACATATAATGAATAAATTTATTATTATTTCTCTTGTGTACATTACTTATATTAGGATAGACATAATTGAATTATTCTATAAAATTTTACCATATAACTATTGTTTAAAATTATTATAAATTGTGAAGAAAGTGAAAATAATTTATATGTATGAATATGAATATTCCCCAAATTTTATCAAATTATGGGATATTTATTGCAAAATTAAGACACGCCTATATTACTAGGGGTATAATGAGTCATAAACCAATAATATTGCATATAAATCTATCACGCCATAAAGGTATACGATGTTCTTTTTTATAGATTAAATTTATATATATAAAAATATATTAAATTTAATAATACATAATAATATTTAAGCTAATATTAGTATATATATGTATATAATAAAATATCTCAATTAGACAAACATGAAATCTCTCCTAATGCGAATACGTTTTATTATTGATTCTTAGAAATTTTTGTGAAATTTATTTCGCATATTATTATAAAATATAAATAAAAAACAATTAAAGTTTGAGATTAAAAAAGAGTAATAATTATTTTAGAATATTTATGTATATATATTATAAAAAAATAATAATTCCATATAGATGAACATGAGAACGAAAAATTGAATTTGTTTTATTGTCAAATTCAAATATTACAAAAAAAAAGTAGTATACATGTAAAATAAAAAATCAATATTTACTATTTTTTTATTCTAAAATTATTCTACATATATATGTGCGAGCCGTAATGTATTATATGATAATATATATAAATATACTTTTTTCTTAATTTATTGGTTTGTTTACTCAATGTAGTATATTTACAACTTTGAGGTGAATCATTTATTCAATAATAAAAATTACTTAATAGTAGAACAAATTAGAGAATCGTTAATATGTTAATATATTTTTTTATTAATATCCTAAACAAATATATCACATTGAACGGATTTATGATTATAATATATAAAGGAAAACAAATTAAAATATCAAAATTTAATAATTGGAGAAAAAAATGTTATTACATTTTAATTTCAACTCTCTTTTTTCAAAACCAGTTTTCTTTTTTCATCGTCTTTTTTATGCTGGTTTTAGGCCATTTTCAGAAAAGTGTTGGTTACAAAATATGTTATTGCAATGAATTTAAAATAAATATATATTATGTATATTTTTTTTTTACATAAAAATCTAAACGTTCTTAAAAAATGACAATAATTTCTTCTTTTTTGTTTCGGCTTCGACAACATTTAGTGAATAGTTGATATTTTTCTTGTTTTATTTTAATTTTTTTCATAATAATAATGCACCCAACACTAAGAATAAAAAAAATAAGATAAAAGGGGATTTTTTTGGTGTGTTACTAAATTTTTTTTTAAATAATATTACTGCCGAAAGAACAAATATTAGTATAAAATGGCAATTTTTTATTGATTCGTTTCTTTATTAAATTCTATTATCAATTATGGGTGCAATTATTTTAAAAAAAAATATGGATCAATTTTTATATGACTCTTAATTTTATTTAAAAAAAATGATCATAATATATTTTTAGTAGTTTAATGTAAAACATTTTTACATATAAAACTTGAATTATTTATTAATAAAAAGATATCAATAATTAATTATATGATATTATATTACCCTTTGTGTAAAGAAAATATTAGAAAAATATAAGTAATATATAACGAGAAAAAAAAAATAGTGAGGAAGAAAAAGTATATATATTTAACTGAAATAAATGAGTGATATTTTAAAATATGAAATGTTGGTAATTTATGAATAAGATAGCATATTAATAATGAGGAACATATGAAGCATAGAAATATATGTATATTAAATAATTTATTTCTTTTTATGAATATTTATATATTATAAATACGGTATATGAGCTTTTGTAAAATTTTATGTTTTTTGAATTAAATAAAAAGGATTATTAAAATTTAAATATTATTTATATTGTAAAAATGTTGTGCTAAAAGGATAATAGTAATATTTACTTAAAAAATTTAAAATATATAATGTGACATTACAAAATATGGTAGAATATTACATATAAGAATAGGATATCTTTGTTTTATGAAATGATTGTTACGAAAGTATATGAATGTTAATTAAGAAAGCGAAGTCACATATGAAAGGAATTAATATTATATATATATATTTACATAAATGTTACTTAAGAGAATGAGCGCTTAATCGATGCA
>NW_021629425.1:0-1647 GCF_002157705.1 Plasmodium gonderi | reverse complement strand
TTTGTTATGAATTGTTTTTTATTAATATGGATTATAATTTTTTTAATATTATTTTCATAGCTATAAATATGTATATATAGATAACATAATTTCATAGAATAAAATACCATAAGCATAATAATAATAACGATAAAAAAAATTATAATTATAAAATATGAATGGCAACATTTATACTTCATATAAATAGAAATTAAATCATTATATATAGAAAATAGAAAGTGAATGTTTTTTATAAATATCTTCCTCTTTATTTGCTTCCATTTTATTTTCTACTGATTCTTTTCTCAATAAAATTTTTAAGAGAATTATTTAAAATTCTGAATATTTTATTTTCCATTTTAATAACAGATTGCACCACGATTTTTTCAACTATTAATAGGAACAGTTATGCGCACATTCTATTACAATAACAAAACAATATAGCACCAAACATAAAAAAAAAACTAATTTTTTTTTAATTAATGTTCATAAATTATAATATTAATAAAATAATATATAAAATAATAATATATTCTCAATATATTTTATGAGGAAAAATATAATATATTATTTTTTTTTTGTATTAGAAGTATTATTATATTATGAATGTAATTTCTAAAAATTCGAATTTTTCTTTTTTTCTGTAGACAGGTTATCCATTAAATTTTATTACAATATATATTTTATTTTATTCTTACATAATTCTAAATAGATTAAAAGTGCATAAAGATATGTATTCTCATATAACATCTTAAGTTTAAATAAGCAGCTATGCTTCCTTTAAAAGAACATAACCATAAGACAATAAAAAGTTTTCAAGTTGTAATGGTTTGTGATTTTTTAAAAATATAAATATAATACAATATACCAAGTTCTTATGAAATTAAAAATAATATTAGAACTATTCTTAGGAAATTATACATATTATACATATATTTGTACTTTTATATAATACATAAATTTAAATTATATAATAGAGTGTCTTATGAAAGGAATCTTTAATTTATAATTAATTAAATATATAAAATATCAGCTTATTGTTGTGTAATGTGAAAACAAATTATCAAATAAACATACCTATTATAACTTTTCATGTAATTGTATGGATATAAAAATAATTATGTATATATATATATATAATATTATTCATGATTTTTTGATAACTATTTTATAACATCATTAATGACACTATCTATATGGATATGAAAATAAATTTCTTCAGCATATTTCTAGGGTTCAAAATTTATGGATTAATTACACCTCAACATATTTTATAGTTAACAATAAGATGAAGATTATATATTACATAATAACTCTAATATTGTTTACATAATAAAAAATTGTCCCCATAATTAAGGAATTATAGTATCTCAGTACACAAATAGTAAAGCTCATAAAGATGATAGAATTGGATAGTATTCAGGTAATTATCCTATAAAAAGAAATTAATTAAGAAAAAGTTCAAGATTAACTATTCTTATCTTATTTTGAATTTTTCCTTATATGAATACAAAAAAAAATCTATACTTGAAGTCTTACATATATGTATATTTCTATTTTAGTAAAAACTATTATCATAATTTATTGTATAAAGTAATTTATAACTGAAAAATATACGTATCGTAAGACATTACATAATTTATTTTACCAAAATAATAATAAAATATT
>NW_021629424.1:525-24974 GCF_002157705.1 Plasmodium gonderi | reverse complement strand
ATAATGTAGAACTAAATTTCTATATATAATATAAGACAGTGTTAACATATCATACATCAAACACAGTTTTTCAACAATAAATAAACTAACAAAACAGGATATATAAATATGAAAGGATATTCTTTATTCTATATAAAATAAATTATTCTCCTTATAATTAACATAAATTATATATAAAAATTCATAAATCATGAGAACACACGTCAATATATATATCATAATAATAAAATTTAATGAAAAATATATGTATTATTCAGTGAATACAAATATAAAAAACAGATATTGTAAACAATACAATAAGTCCTAGAAATAAATCATAATAATTTAGAAAAAATTATAATAATAAATATAAATATAAAAACATAAAAGTAAATATAAAACCCTAAATCCTGAATCTTGGATATTTTTTATCCTCCTATTTAATTTATATGTATGTTATATAATTATTAAATATATATTTTACAAAAGGAATAGTGTAATTTCATTTATTTTATGAAGCATTATATATATGAATGGACTATTAGTGCATCAAATGATTTCAGGATTAAAATTATTAAATTAATATATTTCATATTACTAACAATACCGATATAAAAACTATTCTGCGCCGTAACCTATATACTGATCTTGTACATCTTCATAATAAGGATTATGGTATTCTGAATAATCAGTAGATAAAGAATGCTTTACTTCACGTAGGTTATGTATAACATTTTCCCTCCTTCTAATTACATTTCCTAAATATTTTTCCATGGGTGTAAACTGTCATATTGAAAAATAACATGATATATGTAATATATAAATTTATTATATAAGGCTATGTTATTTGGTTCATTACCATGTTTTATGATTTATCTAAAATAAAAAAATAGTATTTACCTTATAGAATAAGCCTAAAGTTATTATAGTGAGAAATACTCCTAGAATTACGCCACCAAAGGTTGTCATAGTATTTTTTTTGTCATAATTTACCTTGATTTCATCAAAAGATTTTGTTTCATCAGAAGATGTTGTTTCATCAGAAGATGTTATTTCATCAGAAAATGTTGCTTCATCAGCAGATGTTGTTCCATGTTTTTGAAATACAAGACTATCTTGCTCATTTTGAAGAATATGTGACCCTTGTGATGGTAATTCTTTTGGATCATCAGTTCTTCGTTCCTCATAGTTATTGCATCTATGGGAATCTAAAAATTTTTCTGGATCGCATTTCTTAAATGTGCTAATTAATACTGGACATTCAGGTCCACTCGTATCGTTACAAAATTTCCTATAATCATTATATAGACTGATTTTATCACTAAAATAATTTTTATATTCCTTACAATCTTCCTTATCAGGATCAAATGATTGCTCATATTTTTCAAAGTCTATGCAATAATCAAAAAAATTCTTTCTCTTTTCCCAATCTTCGTCTGATTTTATGTAATAAAATTTATTACAACTAAATAAACTGTATATACTGGAAGGATTGACTGTGGTAAACCTATATAATGCTTCATGAATTTTAGGATAAATACTGGTAGCCTTACATTCTATTCCCTTACACTTTTTTAATAATTGTTCATATAACCAGTAATTCAATAAATTGCAGAAATCATCCTTGATAGTCTCTATATATTTGTTCTTATGATTAAATTCAATCATTAAATGTTGTCTTAATTTTGAACAAAACCATTTAATATTTAAATGATTCTCTAACGTATTATCATTAGGTAACGAACAAAAGAGGTTTACATTGTGTACACCTTCAGTTCCTTTATTTAAACTTTCATAAAATTTTACAGAAGTTAAATCACCTATCTTAATATTCTGAAAATTATAATAGAATAATTAAACAGTTAACAATATAATTATTTTAATATTCATGCATAATTATGTTTTTATTACTAGTTATGAAATGGATATATTTATGAATATTATAATTAGATAAAATTCCTTCTAATAATTTTAGAAGTTTACATACATTTGTATTCTCTTGAGACATTATTGTATTATATAATATGTGGCATGCGCAAAATTAAAAAATTATTAATCTAAAGTGACACCTAACTATTTATTATCATATATTTTATGTAGTAACTTGGAAAACATCTACACAGTTATATAAATAAATTATTTTTTCACTGTATAATTAATATATATAATTTACGTTCACAAAATTATATTCAATTAGGATTATTTTATCAATTCTAATAATATTATCGTGTTTAACGAACACCTTTTTGATGTTTGTTATTATATAAATAATAATAGAAGCTTAACAAAATGATCATCCATAATATTTATAAATTATATCCATGTATTATAAAAAATATGCATGAATAATTAGAAGTAATATAAATTTAATAAATTGATATTGCTTAACGTAAATAAATACTATACTTTTACATATATGTATTAGAGATAAATCCATTTGATCAAAAATAATAATATAAACAGTTGAACGCATATCATTACCATACATATATAAAAAATATTTATACATCAGTATAATTCATAAAAAGTAAATTTTTTTTAATTTTTTAATTTATTTAGTTTTTTTAATAATTATTTTACACATAATAGATATTTAACTCAACAACAAAAATTTATAAAATAAATAATAAATATTATATTATACAGTGACCGTATATTTATTTTATTGTAGTATACTCAGATAATATTTTATGTATGTTAACTATTATATATTCTATTCCGTTAATATTATGTGAACTAAGATTATGCTCCTAAATATTATTAATCCATGATTAATAAAGCAAAATATAATTATGCATATATTTAATTGTATGCGTAAATGATATTACGTATAATAATATATATATGTTAATTATTTCGTTTAGTGTAGATATTAGCACACTGACACGTAACATTATCCATAACTCATTCAATATTAATTATAAATTATATGAAATTAAATATTTATATATAGTTATAATAAACTTAACAACAAATATTAAAAAGTGTTATAGAAAAAATTTATTTAATTTATAAAAAAATTTTTCACAATGCATAATTTATTTTTTCTTATTTTTTATATTCATGTAAAAAATAAATACTAGTCAAAGTCAATATGCTATCGATTGTGTATTGCATAAAAATTGTACTTTTCAAATTTATATTTTTATAATATAATTTATTAATTTTAGGGATATGAAAGATAATATTTTTCTTTTTGTTACAGGGTTTAGGATTATGTATATTATTGTATATTTTTGTGCTATATTATCCCTTTTCTACTATCTTTAATGAAATATGTTTGTAATCAGGTTTATAGTATGTATTGTAAAAAAAAATATATATATTAAACATTCAATGATATTTATAATATTGGTGTGAATATTTTTACGTCTAATTCATAATAGTATATATTATAGTGTGCATTAGTTATAAAATATATTGCTTATACACAATGTTTATCAAGAAATGTGTCATAGGCAATATAGATTAAAATAAATATTTTGTTGTTTTCTATTTTATACAAAATATGATTATTTTAATAACATCTATATAATTTTCATTAAGAGGGATATATTTTCTTACTTTCTTTTGTCAGGTATTTTTATTTTTGTTCACGATAGAAATGCGATTTATTTATTAAAAAAAAAAAAAATCTTCTTTGAATACATGAATTTCTCCATTTTCACATTGCATTCAATGAGTGCTAATTATATATTATTGATGTCAATAATAATATATGAATGAGCTCCATTAAATATGTTATATATAATTTTGATTTATATATCACTATCTTATTTTCATTATTGAAAGAAAATATACAAATTTCTTTTTATTACACGTTATATTCTTTGCATATTTTAAAAATTCACAAATCATTTTATATATTTTTATTTTCCTTAGTTCAAGAAATATCTATTTATAATTATAAATTTACAAAAATAAATTTTTTTTGTAAATATGTAGCTACTGCTTTGTAACAAGTGTAAATATGGTATTTTATAAATACATTCATATTTATGAAATGTTAATTGCTTTGAATAAAATAATATTTTAAAATATAATTCATAATTACTGTATATTTGAAAATATAAAAACACTCTTTAATTAATAAGAACATTTCTAGGTGACATGTTATACATTTTTGTGTATGTTTTTATTAAGCGATATCATTGCTTTAACATATTGAAATTGTTTATACAGAAGAGGCATATTAACATAATTAGTTATAACAACCTTTAACCCATATCAATAAAATATATTATATTTGAAGCTATGTACGTATTATTTAATTTTTATAAATCTCATGGTTACATTAAAAAAAAAGGATTATTATATTTTTAATCATAATCATATTTATTAATTAATATGTAACTGAATATATTACTAGCTAATTTGCGGTCAACAATAGTACCATATAATTATTATTATTTTAATTACAACATTTACATTCATTGTTATACCATATTCTATGTATTTTATAAAATAGTATACAATAATATAATTTATGATATGCTATTATTTTTTTACCTCTAATATGAATTTGCAAAAAAATTTTTTGATTACCATGTGGTTATAGAAAAAAAAGCATGGTATTCTGGATCCTCTACTGATTATTATTGCGAAACAATTTATCAATGAACTTTAGAATGTACTAAAAATAATGGTGATCATATATGCCATAGATTTATGCAGCACGCACATAAAATTAAAGAATAAAATAACATAAGTTATCCAGGATATATATACATACACTAATTGTTATATAATCAGTGTCACGAAAAATGTGAGAGCGCAGAAATATAAATAATTTTAGTAAATTAAAAGAAATGTATGATGAAACTGAGGAGACAATATATACTAATAATAATGAAATTAATGTTATGGAAGTACAGTTTGAAAGGATAAATGATAAATATAACATAAGCATAAAACATAGAAGCACTGATAATAATAATTATAAAGAATAATAAAATGTATTCAAAAGAATATATATGAATGTCAAGAATGAATGTTATTGCAATAAATATTCGTATTTCCGTAAAACATTTGAAAAATATATAAATATATACAATGTATACGTAAAATCCATAAATCCATTAAAATTAAAATAACAAATTTTTCCCCTTTACAAATAATACAATATAATAACCTATATATATATTCCAATGATCCTAATATTTGTAATAGTAGTTCTTTTATTTGTTGTGTATAACGTTAGTTACAATATCATTTATATTTTTATGCTACAGAATAATTTTCCTAAATAATTTGAAAAAAACAGAATTCATAATATCAAATTTGCATGATTAACATATATATTTATTTTTATTTTGAACAAGTCCACATAAATTCGTTCATTTTTGCACCATAAAATAATAAATAAAAAAAGTATCCACAGCAGTATAGAAGAACGGATAAATGCTCTTAATTATTTAGATATATCTAACAAAATTTCATGAGACAGAAAATATAATATATTTTACAATTATGATAATTGTTAATATTAAACCTACAATTAATTAAAAATTATAATTTAAAAAAATATAGAGATTTTTATGATAATTACACGAAGAACGTTCCTATATAAAAAAAATATAATTATGAAATATTTATTGCTATATAAATAAATGCAAAAAAAACATTAAATTGTTTATTCAATACAATAATCCTTAAAATAAATAATATAATTGTAATAAAAATAGTATTATGTATAGATACGTGTAATGAATATGAGAACTGTAATTAATATAAAGATTCCTCGTTTTATATTATTTTAAGTTACATGAATATGTACAACATAATTTATAAAATGATATAACATATACATATGAATAATGCACATTATAGTGTAATAAAGTTATGTATATATATATATTATAAAATGTATTATAATTAAGAAAATTATGGTTAATTTCTCTAAATATTCCATGCTATTTTGATATATAATATTAACAAAAAATATATTTACATTAATTTTATATACGTATTCATAAATTAGCTTAATATATATGTATGTTCATTATATTTCTATATAATATCCTTTATGGAATTAAAATTATATACATCCTTCATGTATATTTTACATATATCTGCAATATATTGACACAAATGTTTTGTTAACATATCCATGTATATAAATTATAAGACGTATATTATTTCTTGCTTTATTTATTCTTTCATTCTTTTTATATTATTATTCCATTTTTTTTTTATTTTTTAATTATTACACTTAATTTAAAAAATATTTTAGTAAATTATATGTTTCTTTCATTCAATATTAACAAAAAAAAAATAAAAAATTATGTATTTATTATAATTGAAACATAGCTACATCCAAATTTATTTAATATTAAAAATCATTACTCTAAATATATTTTAATAAAAAAAAAAATAATTTCTTTCTATTTACGCTTAATTTAGTTCTCTAAATATTTTTTTGTTTAAAAATTATATACGAAAAAATAACTACACCAGAGTGTCACAGATTTACTAATAAAATATATGGTATAACATAAATTATGAAATAGTACTATCATATAAAAAAATAGCACATTTCAATTTTTGTTTATTATTAATGTTTTAAATCAAAAATCCTTACATTAACAAATGGCTACATGGTATTATATAGATTATTTGTACAACAATATTTTATGTAAAATTGAAACATATATTACGTATTTAAAGGTAAAAATGTTCAAAATAAATAAGAAATGGATATATATAAATTACCAATTTATTTTAAGAAATAATGTGAGCACTACGTATTGTATACATTTTCTGTAATATAATATTTATAATACATATGCTAAACCTTCAAAATAATATACTATAGTTATGTTAAAAATAATTTATATGATTTTTTTAATATTACTCTATTACATAGAACTTCTTGTGCTAAGCATCAATTATTGTTATATTTTAGTAACAATCACTAGTATATATAAGAAATATAAATGTCATGATACTAAAAAAGCAAAATTAACAAACATATTCTGTAAAGTATATAATTGGTAGAACTATATAATCAGTGCATAATTATTAATAGTCTTTATTAAGGTATAATTTACATTATAATTAATATTAATTTGAATAAAATATAATTTATTCTGTATTCATATAATTTTTGTTATGCATTTAATCGACATAATTATATAATTTTTTTTATAATTATATACATCATTTCACGAAATATTTCATATATTTTGAGTAAGATATATAAAAAATTTAAATAATATATGATAAATAAAAAATTACCAAAAATTCTATAATTATGTAAATAATGATGTTTTATATTTTATAGATATATTTTTTTTTATTTTTAAAAGAAAATAAGAATATATGCAAAATAAATTATGAATAAGTTTAATAACTGTATAACTCACTTATATTTATATACCGTATAACTAATGTATTATATTTATACATATAATACATAAGTAGTTATTATAATTTAATGTTATATATATAATTATTTAAATAATACGCTCGCATTATATATTTAAAAAAAAAATCTATAATAGTGCCCTATATTAATACTTAAGGATACTATTATAAACCATGATTTAAAGGAATTGTAGAAATATATGAATTACAAAAATTTATATACAAGTCATAAATGTAATATTTATTTGAACACTTTTAGTATATAATATTTTATGAGCAATAACAAATAAAAAATTCTTCCGAGTTAAATAGCATTTGTTAAACACCATGAATGTGATAAGTGTTAACAAAAATGTAGGTTTATATTTTTCTCTATGATTATAAATAATGTCTTCTATGCTGAGAATACCATATCATATGAAGATCAAGTGCATTATTTATATATTATAGCATATATTCTAATTTATTTTAACATTTCAATCTCTCTGTTCTGTTTGATTTCAAATATATTTATCCTATATGCATGGATGATTATTATGAGACCACAAATGTTCATATAAATACAAATGGGAAAGCATACATAACACTGTTCCATGAGGTAGATAAAAATGTAGTAAATTCTGATTATATATTTATTGTTGATTGCCAACATATTACCTTATATTTAAAATATATTAAAAGCAAAAGAACTAAAAAAAAAAAAGTATTATGTAAATATTTCCACTATAATCTGAATAATAGACTAACGTCATTGAATCCTTCTTTAAATAAAAAATAAATGTAACAAATTAATGAAAAGTGTATATGTCAAAATAAAAGAAGAGTATAATGAATTTAATACATGCAATGGTCATATTTATGATTACCATGAAGGATTTGTTGATATAATGAAAAAAATTAAACTCTGTACTATAATTTCTAATCATTAAATGCTGATGCATACGCATGCAAAAATACATCTATCTCCTAAGAACATTTTATGGAACATTTATAAATAAATAAAAAAGTTAATAATAACATTTTCCTTCATGTGCGAAAGAATTCAAAGTTAAATATAATGAGTACATAGGGACAATGAGTTATTGTTTAAATGCTCCCAAAATCATAGATTTCTATTATTCAAGATATACGCATAAGATTTTTCTAGGTTCATTTGGTATAATGATTTCTATATTAATAATTATGCATATTTTATATAAGGTTAATAATATAATAATATTATAAAATTTA
Source organism: Plasmodium gonderi (assembly GCF_002157705.1). Lineage (NCBI taxonomy): Eukaryota > Apicomplexa > Aconoidasida > Haemosporida > Plasmodiidae > Plasmodium > Plasmodium gonderi. Next base: position 16,400 of record NW_021629424.1, on the reverse strand, counting down.
AAATGTTAAAATTAATAACACACACACTTATATAATTTTAATATCATATAAATGCAACATTAATAAAAAAATAAGTTCATTTGTTTATTTTCTGTATATACTTTATGGATCATATATAAAATCAACTGTAAGGATTCCAAAGAATTCTTGAAAAAATGAAGTGGATTATCTAAATTCAGTGATTCATATGAAACAGAATACCAAAATTTTATTAAAAACAATTATAAAGTATTATATAACACTATATAATACTAAAAAATAAAATTACTCATAATGAACACATATTATGTAATCGAAAGAAAATTTTATTATAATTGAACGATATTATATTAGAAGGTAAAAAAAATATTATACAAATATAAAATTCTAAATTAATAAATAAATAATAATATGATTCCTAAAATTGATATAATATAAAATAAAAAATTGTATATCCATATGGAACACATAGCTGGTAAATGAAATGTAATTATAAATATTATGCATTTTATAAATTAATGAAATAAACATATTAAAAATATTAGACATTACAATAAATAATAATCATTTCACATATATAGTCAATATATAGTAATATTTTTTATAAAATAATATTTTAAGAAGAAATAAGTACCTATTGTGTCTAATTAAAAAAGAAATTATACTTAATAAAATATAATATAGGTTCATAAAAAAAAATTGTATTGTATAAGCTATCATCCATAAAAAATAATTCTAAATTGTATTATTATATATAAAGTAATATATAAATGTTAAACCATTTAATATTTAGTATAACCTAGAGCATTCGAATTTATTGGTAATCACAATATAGGTTACATATATATTTATCTATTATTAGCTTGCTAAGATAAGATTATTTCCATATTATTGAAGGAATTTGTGAAAAATATATATAGCATATTTAATTACGTCTATTTGTGTTGATAATATTGAAATTTATTCAATATATTTGTATTAAAAAATTTAAATAATGTGTACAATATTTTAAATTACAATTTCCTATCCATATAATACTGTGTGTCAATAATAGAAAAATAATGTGACTTCTATATATATACACTGTATCTCTATTACGACTTTTAAATATATTTTTTTGCATTATATCATAAAATATATTTGTTGAGTCTATGTATATATAGTAAATATAAAGTTATATTTTTACGGATAAATATATATTTTTTCTACCTTTTTTATATTTGATGAATACTCCATACTTCTGTAACTCAGGAAAGTCAAAATATATAATTGTTATTATTGCAATTATTTGTAAAAAACAGAATTAAAACAAAAAATTTTGTAATTTTAAAGAACACATATAAAATATTAAACGAAATCATAAGATAGAAAGCAAATTATAAAAGGTAAATTAATTAAATATAATACATATATATGTATATAACTGAAAAGGATACCATGTTCAGTATAATATTAATTTATATAAAATTAATATAAAATTCTTTTTATTTATTTTATTTAAAAAAGCTAATATTGTTCTTATGTTTTATATTTCTAATAGTTATATTCTCCTCAAATCCTTTTCATTTTTTTTACTATGAACACACACAAAAAAAAATAATTTACAAATATATTAAAATTAATTTATAATACATAAAAGCACATTTTTTATATATGTTATGTTTTTTTATGCCATTTTCAAAGCTTAGCATTGTTTAAATTTTTAAATCAAAAGTATCTTCATTTACAAGATTTACGACTTAGAAAACACGTTTATTAAAACAAAATAAAATTTATTTTAACATATATACATATTCATATTCATTCCAACTATATAATATATAATTAAATATAAACAAGATGTCCATAATTTTTGAAGCTCTTAGAAGTATTTTACTAGATATGTAATATATTTAAAAATATATTATATATACATCAATAAATGAACGCATATATACTTAAAAAATACGTTAAACATAAAGAATATTATTTTAAATATATATACTATTGTATTATTCTTTAATTAAAATAATTATCTTACATGATCTCAATTAATATAAAATTTTTTTAATTGTGTATTATGGTAGCTATATATGATTGTTGTGCTCACGTTTATACCTATTTTCCACATGGATTACTATAAAGTTATATTTTTTTTAATACATATGTACATATAATTTAATATTTAGTATACTTATGTTAATGTTTTACGTATTATTTAAAAACATAAACATATATATTGTTGGTGATTAATTTAAGTAATTATAGCTCTTTTTATTTTATTGAATTTTTGGTACATGCTGAGATATTTAAAGTTGATTCATTCAAGATTTTCACATATTTTAACTAATTCTTTTACCTTTTCCCTTAGATAGTATTTTATATTAAGCATCAACATGTTCTATTTATTATATTTTTTTTATATTATTAGTTACATATCTTGTTAAAATTATAGTGAATATGCAATTATTTCTTATATGATAAAATGTTAAATGTTGATTGTTAATGGATTATATTTAATTATAATAGCATTCATATTTATAATATGTATTTTTATATATATATTTTTTCTCTTTTATATAGTAAATGTACTTATTGTTCCTCTCGTAGTAATAATTCAATATTGCATCTTTATAAGTTATTGAAAATTAAAAAACAATGTTCTCCTTGATATTATTTTATCAAAATATTAACATACGTATAAGTAAATTTTTTTTTATAATAATTCATTTATTTTATTGAGTTTTTTAAAACAAACTAAACTGATCTCTGTAACTATGTTTATACATTTAGTGCCTATAATTAGCTGAACTATATGATATTTTATGCTCATCATCAATTGAATTTTTGTATTCAACGTCAAATCTACCCATAAAATCCAGATAATTTTTGTTATTTTTTTTCAGCACTTTTCTTAATTTCCTTACTCTTGGTTTTAAAAATGAAAAATAAGGGGTATACTGAAAAAAAATTTAAATAATATTTTTATATCTTGTTCATGCGTTTTATATAAATATATTAAAGTTATTTATAAAATAAATTATATGCAATATAAATTTTTTTATTTAAATTCACTTTTAACCTTATACAATATATATACAGTTACTAATATTGCAAATGTTAAAATAACTATTCCTGTGCCAGTACCTGCACCAGAATCTGTATAAGCGTCTATAATTGCACCAATATTCGTGTTTCCTTCTGTAGACTCTTCCTTTTCATTCGTTCCTAAAACTACTTTCAATATTCCATTTATGTAGCCATCCTGTTTAAGATATATTAATAAGATTTTCCCTTGGGGACCTTTTTCTTCCAATGTCTTCACAAAACTTATATAATCTGCATTGGCCTGTTGTAGTGATAATTTAAAACTGTCGTGATATTTATCTATGGATTTTTCTAAGTCTTTCAAAGCATATATAAATTTATAAATGTCAGATTTGTTGGGTAATGCAGCATTATTAAATGTGTTAAAAGTGCTATACAGATTATCAAGTTTTTCCAACGTACTAAATGTATCAGTGTCAATATTGATAACATGATTCCAACATATATCAGATATTTGTGCTTCGGAATTAATTCCAATTTTTTCTATAAGTTTTTCATAGCAATCCTTAGATCCACTGCAATTACAATCACGATTATTTAGTATATATTTTTTTAGCTTATAATAGAAGTATTTGCAACATGCTTCTTTATTATCATCATTTATACGTTTTGTAATATGATCCAAATATAGACTAAGAATATTACAATTATTAATAAAACTGTGATCACTAAGTGTATGACTTGTTACTTCAAGACGGAACGCACTACACAACGTTGTAAGTTTATGAAATAACTGATTTCCGGTATGAAGATGTGGCGCCCAATTGAATCCATTTATACAAGTGGGAAATATACTATTGAAATCGAGCTAAAAATAAAAGCAATAATATATACAAAAGGTAAAAAAAAAATTAAATAAACATTTGCGCTTTGATTTCAATAAACAAGATATTTTAAAATTATCTTTAAAAATTATAATTTTAATAAACATTTGAAACATACATCTTTCCCATTTATTTTTATTTCGCTCATTATATTTTATATAACCTGATTAATAAATAAAAAATTTTATAATTAAATCATATATGATAAAAACATCAGAATTAACTGTCAATTTATATCATATGTACTAATACATAAATTCATTTAATTATATATTTCATATTATGTTCATACATTTAATAAATTTTTCATATATTTTATACTGCAATAGCATTATTAATTCCGTTTACAGTGATTATTTTTTAAAAAAATAATGTAATTAAAAAATATGTGAATGTCTTACGATATATATTATAATATGAAGTTACGAATTTTATATTTGTAGTAATATTACATGTATAAACCATTTTCATAATACCATAAAGACATATAATAAAATATATTCTTTATGTAATATTATAAATAATTTTATTGTAATATATTTATTTTTATGGTTTTATTCAGTATATAAATTTGCTCTATACATTTATAACTGCAGTATTCATTAATTTTATATAGATACTTTAGGATTCAAGGATTATTATGAATAGTTCTGTATATATACATTTTCTGTTATTCATAGATTTTATTGTTAACTACTTTCGTGTAATGAATTATTTGGTAGTTATTAATACATTCATTTCTTTTATGTAAAAAATGTTAAAAATACACGAAATTAAATACCTTATTTTTATATAATTTATAAATAAGGTAAATACAATTTCTTAATAGCTTATTATTATATATCGGTTAATATTTACATATATAACAATGTAACTAAATATATTATTTCAATTTATATATACTTATAAAATATTCATACATTATTTTATATTAGGTTAATATACATGGATATCAAATATATATGTAAATGATAAATAAAATATTAAAGTTTTAAATTTTATATTAAATATTATACTTACAAATGTTTTATAATACTATTGATTAATTATATTTTTGTTTTATGCAATATAATATTTTAAAAAAATAATCATCTTATAAACACTAATTTTTCGTGTTTTCATGAAGAATATATATTTATTTTTTCATTTTACATAATTCAATGTATAATTAAATTTTAGCATTGTGTTACTATATATATTATATTTAAAGAATTATAATAAATTCAATTTATGTATGCTCTATGTGATAAATGTTTCATCTTAATACGAAAAAAACTAACTGACGCTATATGTATTTCTCTGCATAAACAAAATATAATAAATAAGTTAATACTTTCGTTTCTATTTTTGAATGTTATTCACACAGTGCTAATTTTATATTACTTAATTCTTATTTATTTTTAATTATTTATTTAAAAAGTGAAATGTATTATATGACTTGTTTTACTATTAAATCATTCTCAAAATATATTATAATAATTATATATATAAATTCTTGATTATGTAATATACAATAAATTGTGTTTTATTTATTATAAATATATAAAAAAATACATAAGGAAGAAATATACTAAAAGTATAAATCACATATATCAAAAAATTATATATTCTCATTAAATTAGTACTTTTATGAGTCTTCATATCTTTTACTATTTAAATATACACATGCTATACTATTCATTGTATAATTTATATAAACACAATTTTTTATTCTCATATTATTCATTAAATATAGTTTTTCTTATAATAATAAAATAATAGAGAAATATTTCTTTTTTATATATTCAATATAAAAATCATAAATTTATTTCAATAATATGATTGGAAATGTGTCAAAATTAATATATTATTATATAAAATCTGTTATTTGTATAAAATATATATATATTACAAAATTATTTTTCGTAATTAGATATATGTAGTATATAACACGCACACATAACTATTTTATTGTATGTTAATAAATTTTTTAAATGAGTACACAATGATCTTCAATACACAAGCATAAAATAATATATTACTATATAACCATATTAACGTATAAAAATAGTAACATATAAAGAATAATTTAATATCTAATTTTATTTTTCATATGGTATAATTTATTCAAAATGATCTATTTTTATAAATTATGAATATATTTATTACTTTTTTTCAAAAATTTTAGATACCAGTATTGAACATTTACCTAAAATGATCATCTATGTGAAGGTTTTTAATATTCCTATATTTATCCTGTACTTTCTTTCAAATATTTTTTTATATATTTTATTCTACAAAAATTATTATCTTTTGTACTGTAATCTAGTATATTGTTATGCCACTTAACAAAAATTTAGGGGGGATGCCTAATTAAAAATATTAAAGTTAGAATATATATTTTTTAAGCTATATCCTAATATAAATGAAATGAAAATATAAATATAAAGCACTAATGTGCCAAAAATATGATATATGGACTAAATTATATAGGTAAAATTATGAACATTGCCTCAATATATTTAAGAAAATTATTTAATATGTATATTTAAATTAAAAAATGAGCATCCAATTGAGTCGTATTTTGTACGTTTCATTTATATCATACATATGTTATATTAGAATCTTTATATGTATAGCCGTTCTAAAATTTAATAACAAATTTCAGTTTAATTTATATTAAAGAATATTTCATGTTATTACCTTTTTCAACTTTTTTGCTTAAATTATTATTATAAGTGTGCATTTTTTTGAAAATTAGTCTATATATTATTTGCTCATGAAATTTATTATAATATTATTATATACAAATATATTCTACTTCTGTTCCTGTTATACGATTGTTTTTATTTAATATGTAATACATCTTCATATATAATTTAACAGTATGGAAAATATTAGTGTTATACATTTCATTCATAATTCCAAATGCATATGTATCTGTAAAAAAAATTATTTATTAATTTATCTTCAATTTATCGGTTTCTATATGATATATATAATCAATACCGTTTTACTGTTCTTAAATTAAACCATATTCCAAAGGTGGTTCCTTTATTTAATTAGTGTTATTACAATAAATAAATCAAATTAATTTTTATAATCATAGTATGAATATAATATATAATAATTTATTAGATTATTAATATATGCTTTAATTAAAAATACCTTAATTGATAATATTACAATATAGAATACACTGCCCAAAAAAGTAGTTTTATAGGTTTTACAATGATTATTTGTATTTCCATTTTGTTCGTGAATAAAACCCAGTGATAATTGTTTGACGTGTAGTGAAACATCATCTTCAATATAATATTTTATTTCTTAATTTGACTTCTTCCATTTAAATTTATGTTTTTAGTATATCCCAAAACATGTGCTCCAAAAGACAATATATTAGAAATATTTTTTTTCTTATTTCTTATATTGAACATTATACACGTATTGTCCAAGTTATATATGTTGCTATTAACTACAGTATATACATGTATAGTTTTATTTCTTGCATATTTAGAATAATTAATAATCTTATATAAATAATTCATTATTCTACTATTTTGATTAGATATAATTATTAACCTCAAATCTTCGGAAATGAACAATTCGTATATATGAATAAGAATTATTGTAGAAACTGGTATCTATGTATGATCTTACGTGAAGTATTATATATCATATACTAAATTATTTAATAATAAATTAAACAATTATGATATACATATTAAGATATATATTTGATTTATATTTCAGTTAAGAAAAATAAAAAATGAATTTTATTAATAATAAAATAGTTAAAAATAATATACGCTTTCTTTGCACTTTAATATAATTAACCAACTATATATATATATATTAAATTCTCTTAACTGTGTAATAAAATAGATGTACTAGAAAAAATATTTGTGCTTAAATTTTCACATAGTTATTGTTTTTTATTTAGTTTAAAATTTTATAGGTTCTCATTGCAACAGGATTATATTACTATTTTTAAAATATTAATCAGACACTGTTGAGTTAAGAAATATTATAATATTCAATTGAGAGAATATTATTAAAATATTATTAAAAGATAATTTTTTATATAATTACGGTACCATATTAATAATTATTCCTAATTAAATCCTCATTATAACACAATTCATATAGCCTTATGTAAAATATGTATTTCATAAGTATTTTTAAACATTTTTTATATAAATATTTCTTTTCTATTATATATGCTTACCTAATTGTAATATATTTAACCTACATCAATGTATAAGGTATTAGGATATATATACTTAATTAATTGTTCTTTCCTTATATATATTTATTAAATGTATCAAGAAAAGTTATGTGTAATTTTGTAAGGAATGTTTTTTGTGTTCATAATAGATCTAGCACACTTTAAATATATTACATCATTTGAGTTATATCTCCAAAAAATTCTTTTATTTTAATTAGTTATTTGAACAATTATAAATAAATGCAAATAAATTATATAGTATTGTGTACAAGGAGAATTATATTCATAAAAGCCGAAATATATGTGGAATAAATTATGTGTACAAGTAATTGTTAAAACTATTAAACGACATTGGATAATCTAATACATAAAGTCTATATATACTGAAAATATTAAATAAAGAAAGTGCTAATAATGTTGCAACAGAAAATTGATATGAGTATATAAATAATGTGTTTTTGTCTATAGACAGATGATAGTAGGTTAATTGTATTATTTATGTTTTTACACAATATGAAATTCTATCAAAGATTAATATTTTCTTTTTCAGTAGAATAATTTTTATTTATTCCCATTTCGTACACATTTTTACAATCATCATTCATGTATAAAAAGTAGTTACATCTTAAAACATCTCATATTATTGAGTTTAATAAAAAACACATTTTTTTATTATAAGAAAGATTTATTAAATATTCATATTTTTTAATAACACCTCGATACCAAGATTTTGGTAGTATTTACCTGTACTACATTAACGTATTGCTAAAATCATTAAAGAGTGTTTTTCAAATTATTAATATATATTAACTACTAACTTTTAAATTAATTTCCAAAATATACAAATGCATATTCATAAATTTAAAAATTAATTCAGGATAGTTACTGGAATTTATTTGAATCCTGAGAAAGGGTATATATTATATAGAGAGAAAAATAAGGGATGTATCCTTTTACGCATTATTAGAGATATCAAATATATGCTCTAATTTATCTATATATGCAATACTCAAATACTATAACTTTCTACACTGATATTATTATATATTTTTTTCATATTATTAGATAAAATTAAAACAATTCTCTCAAACAAGTGTTAGATTTTATGCTACTTAAAAATAACACTGTTTCCAGATAAGTATATCTTTTATGTTATAAATAATTTTATTAATACAAATATTGAAATATTAACCTTTTATTATGCAGCATATTCTTCCTTCGGTTCAAAGCTCATTTGTAAGCATTTACAAGGTAAAATAAAATCAAAAACCTCATAAGGAAAAAATAAATATTAAATAGCAAAAGTACATTGGAATACAAATCCACTTTGACAATGTATTTTATTTCTCATGCTTTTAATTATTATATGAATTTACATTGAAGATAAATGCAAAAAAGAACTAGATATATATGCATAATAACTAAAGTTACATATATCTATAAAAAAAAATATTAATTATAAACAACTTTAAACAATAAGAAATACTTGAGGAAATAGTATATAAATATAATAACAGTAATTATACGTATTATATTCTATGTATATACGTACAATATTAATCGTATTCCAGTTATTACGTTTTATTTGTTATTATTATTAGAATTACGTATAAATTAGTTATATAACATTTTATATGAATTATAATATAACCTGTAGTAATATAATATCTTACATATAACTGCACTCTTAATTATATAATTATTTGTTTTCCTTAATATTTTATCATAGTTCTGCATTTTGATATATATAAGAAGAAATTTTATAATATATGCCAAAATATATTTTGTACAAATTAAGAAATATTTCATCGAATATTAAATAAATAATATTTTTTTAAGTTAAAATTGCTATTCAAAAAAATAAGCAAATTCTATTAGTTTATTATCTTATATTATATTAAACTCAACAATGAATACAAAAAAATTTTAATATAATTATATCTGTCTTAATTATAATATTACATAAAATGTTGTGTGTTGATTTACATCATGGAATATAAAAATTGAGTATGTATCTAATATATTATTTCATCTCATTATAATTTAATGCTTATTGATATATGAAAATAGTCATATATAATATAATTTTAATCATAAATATTTGTTTCTAATTTTTTATTTATAACACCTAATTCAGTAAACAAAGCTATATAATATATAATTTTTCACCAAAAAATTATATTTTGTGAGGACCTCATTATAATTTAATTATTAAGGATAGTAAGTATATATGTTTATTTACTTAAATTATATATCAATATTCTATTATAATTAAAACATGTAATTCTTCATTACAGATATAATTTATACATATTTATAATATTGTTAATTATTGCAGAAATAGAATATATAATGTATTAATTTTGTTTAGATTCGGTAATATTGTATTAGTTTTATGATTAATGTGAAAGAAGTTCATATAATTTTATTAAATAATATAATGTAACATATATATTATTCTAAAATGTTTTATATAGAGTTATATATTTTTATTGAATTTACATAATGCCGTAATTATTATGTAAACAATCTTTAATTCTTATTTTATAATTTACATATAATGAAATTATTCGCTAAAAAAATAATTTTTATATTTTATATTTGATAATGATTTATAATGCAAAGCATTTATATCATATATGCATATATAACGAGATTTCAATTTTAATGAACAAAAAATATTATGCTTAAAATAAACGGTGTGATATTGATATGTATATAAATTAATATATTAACTATATATATCATTCATAAAAGATATTATGTATTAGAGGTGGTATTTTATATACTATTTGTAATATAACACATTGGATATTGGGAATAAGAATTTATAAAAGAGATAGTAATATAACAAATATGGATATATGTAAAGATATAAACAGCATATTTTTCATTAATAGTAAATAAACATAAAAGTAAAGAAATAGAAATATATTATATAACTTATTTTATAAAACGATAATATTTAATTTTACAAAAAATTTATTTAACACAAAAAATTATTAACTATCCTTAAAATATATTATTTAACATATAATATAAATATGAAAAATATATAAAAAAGCATCCTCATATATATATAGATATATAAAAGAAAATTATACTGCGTAAAAGCTAGGTACTAATAAAAAAGACATAAATAAAGACCATAAAAAAATATAATATTCTTATTTAAAAAGTAATACTAAAAAACCTTACTTAAAATACTCAAAAAGGAATTCAATAAATACTGTATTATTATAATAGTACTAATAAAGAACATTTGATCGCGTAGTAAAAAAAAAAAAATAATAAGTGTGCATGCAAATGTTACAAATAATCTATCATTGTGGAAATTCATACTTCATTTATATATATTTTTTATTAATTTACATTATGTCTTGTATAAATATAAAATATTATACATTATAATATCATATATATAATTGTACCTATACTAATAAATATACATATCCAATATTCTAAGAAATCATTTTTCTATATACTTCTGATTCATACATAGCAATAAAAGATATTATTTTTTATTTAATTTATACAAATAAATATATTATAAACCTCAGAAAAAAATCTTGAACCGTAAACCCTATATTATATTTAATTTCTTGTTTTTTATTTCAGCATAAATATATTTATATATATAATTATTTCTATGAACAGTATATTTTTCATAATATTATAAAATAATCATATCTAATTTAAGTTACATATAAATTAAGAATTTTCACCAAATAGGTAAAGTATATTAATCCTTTTCTTTGCAGAATCTAATGTAATATAATCTGTATTTCTAAAGTTTTTTCTATCTTCTATATATTTCCTCAATAATTTTTTCATGATATAGGAATTATATGCATAATCTTTGATTTTAGAGAACTATATATAAAAGGCATATTAAGAAAAATATGTGATATATATATAATTTGAATTATATTAAATTAATTTATATATTTCTTATAATATATTAATAAGCTTTTATATTACATTAAATAAAAAGTAAAAAATAAGAACAACTGTCATTAGCAGTGGAAAACAAATAGAAAAAATAATTTTCACTAAATTAGAATGAAGACACTGAGGGTTAGAAGAACCTCTTATACATGAATCATTAATGTCTGCCAGTTTATACTGTATTTCATTTAATAAAGCACCAATGTAGTTTTCCCATAATGGCTTCTTTTTAACATTTCCATTTTTAGTTATATATGCTGCCATTTTTTCGTGTAAAAATTTATAAAAATCAGCAAAATCAAAGTTATAAAATTTATTACATCTAGATAAATAATGATAAAAATAATCTTTTGCAAAGAAAATAATATCTAATAATTCTATATCATGTATAAGCGAACTATATAACGGAATATATATCGAATATAAAGATCTACCAATAGGATCAACATTCCATGTATCAAATAATTCTTTTATAGAAGCAACACCTTTGCAATTATCCTAAAAGACAGGTTAAAATAAAAAAATGTAATAGAAATATAACATGTAAGTTTTTAGTTTATTAAAAAATTAATTTATATATATTATTATTAATTTATATATACAATTGTATAAAGGACCATGACGTTTAAAATTAATTATAATTATTACATAACTACGTATGTTTATGCATTATTCTTATTAATACGTACCTCTTTTATATTTTGTTTTTCAGATTCTGGCATTCTTAACTATTTTATAACTATCAGTATATGAGTAATGATATTTTATTATAACGTCTACTTTAAGCCTTGATTTATCGTATCATAAATTCATATTTCCGAATAAGGCAGATAATATTATATCAATACATATATATATCTATTATATAAACTATCTATATTCGCAATTTATTGTACTTGTTGAATTGCATTATTATTATAATTTTTATTTTTATATAATATAAAAACCTACTATAGGTACAAACTTATTGTGATAATACATGAATAAGAATATATGATAAAATAGGTTATTTTATTCACACATACTCTTCAGTATTTTATATTTAGAGTTAATTTATACAATTAAGAGCTTTAATTTCATTTCCTAAAATTTATTTTATTAATTCTTTCGGGAATATAAATTTAGGATAAAATTATATTTTTTAATTTGTTGATTATTTTTGCATTTTTCTTTTGCATATTCATTTTTAGATTAATCACTAATTTACTGTAATTATGTAATAATTTATATATAAAGATATATATATATATATTAATTTTTAAGAGCTTTATATTTAAATAATACAATATATACACAAATAATAGTATATAATACAATAAATATTTAGAAATGAGAGAAAATACCATATTTTTTAGTATTATAATTGCACATATTAATACATCCATTTATTCTCTCTAAATGTATATGTATTGTTTATCGTTTATATTATTATATACGAATATTACTATTGTGAAACTCTATCATAATTTCAATAAGTATATATATAAATAAGTATAAAACATACAATTACTAGCTATATAATATGTATTTCCTATGCATTATTCTAGTATTTCATGTTTTATATTCTTTCAATAGCATAACATTATGTTTCAAATGAAATTAGAATTTTAAGATAAAAAATATATATTTGAATAATTTATAATGAACTTTTCAAGATAAATTTTCTTGTTATTACACTAATATATTATTTCACTATTACTGCGTTGTAACAGTTAGATACACGCAGTTTAAATTTTACTAAATTTTAAATTGTGAGTCAAATAAATTCTTGTAATTCGTTCTTCAATATATAAAATATTATGGGGAAATATGAGAATGTTTTAATTGCGATTTTCGAGTATTACATAAAACATATTATTTTTATAGTTCCTGTATATTTTTTTTTTGTACATATATAATAAATATTTAAAAGGAATAAATATTCAAAAATTTTATAAATGCTATAAGGAGAATAATTGTAATTTATTGTAATATATGTTTTAGTTTAGCGGTTACTTATAGTTTTCTGATTTTATAGGTTTCGTTTTAATATTTATTTTTTTGTTTTATTTTAGGGTTATGTTTTTTTTTAGGTTTTATGTTTTAAGTTAATAATATGTTTTATTTTTATAATAATTTTATATATATAGGTACCTGCTCATTTACATTAATTTTTTGCGTTATCCTTTTTATGAACTGTTTTTATGATATATTGCTTACATAATTGAATAGTTGTAGCCATTATATTATGTTATAATTATCTAGTAAATATAACATATATATAATATGTACTCATATATTACAATTATTTTTTGTGTCTTTATGAAATTCGTGTTTTATTTGTTCTTATTTTGTATAATTTATTTCATTTTTGCATATCATAACATATTAATTATTATAAAAATCGATTATTATAATAATCTTATTTAATATTATTTTTAAAATAACTTTCTATTGTTATATTTTTAGTTATGTATTCTTCTAGTCAAACTAATAACTCTTATCATATGAAACATCTGTGTCTTATTTTTTATCGTCCTTAAATAAGCACTAATACCCTCAAATGAGTGATTTACATAATCATCACCTATCTTTTTATTATCATTCTGCTTAATTGCAATTAAACAGATATCTTATAAAAAATATATAAACGCCAAATAACATTTCGTTATTATATAACACTTGTTCTTCCTTTCTTTTAAAATAATATCCATTGTGATGCTCAGTACTATTTTTATCTACCCCTAAGGTCTCTATTATCTGAATTCTTTTGTTCATGAGATTGATTTTGTACTTGTTTTCCATATATTTTCACTTTTTGTTCTTCCTTATCACCTAGCAATTACTTTTGATCATCAATTCAATTATCAATAGTAGGTACATTTAATATATTATATACTTTTTATACCAATTTATTAATTTAATTTTCAGAATAATTATTAAACATTATATTTTTCCTAATGAATCTCCTAAGATATTTTTAATATTATCGAAATTATCCATAAAATATTTTTCACAGTTATAATTATTTACATAATTCTTCTACAATGATACAAATGATGTATCCATCTGCTTTTTCTTTTTTAATTCTATCCAAGACATTACAAACTTTCGTTAACTTATGTTTTTCTTTTGTCTAATTATTCGTTATATCAATTATTACATCTTTTATATTCTGGAAGTCTTCCGAATGATTGGTGCTTTGAATTCATTCTTGGATATTTTTGTCTGTATCATCAACAAATATTTTTAATTCGGAATTTTTATCTATCTCATTAATAATAGCATTAATTTAATTGCAATAGATTTTTATTTTATAAAATATTTCTTCTTGTTGAAAATATTTTTTGAAGTTTCTTCTATTATCATCTGCCCTTTTTACAGTGAAAGAGATAAAATAATTTATATAATTAGATGTACAGAATTTTTCATTTTCTTTAATATTCTCTAATAATTATTGCAGCTTTTCCAATAAAATCCTCTGTATTAATTAGTTCCTGTTATATTGTTTCTTATATCATTTTTTATTTCATTATTTTCATATTACAATTATTCACTCTAATGTTATAATTGATTGCTTAGAATTACATTTCCATCTAATATAGCCAAAATTAATATCTTCATAGGCATTATGGATGTTCTTTCATTAACATCTATATATAAGACTGCAGTAATAATATAAAGTAATATTACTGTGACTTATCATTAACCATATGACACGTTGCTATTTATATGAATAAAAAGTCAATTATACATACATGTGAGAACATTCAAAAACATATTATATGCATTCATGTATATATCTCTTTTTTCGCATTTATATACATGATTTAAAATTGAATGTACCTAAA
>NW_021629424.1:0-154 GCF_002157705.1 Plasmodium gonderi | reverse complement strand
ACAGATGGACGATAAATACTTTGATGAAGTAGAAAAAAAAAGTGTAAAGAAAAGACTATTTTTTTTCCTTTTTATATAATTATTAAACAGAAGATAGTATTAATACATATATGTAATATTTGTAAAAGAGTATTAATATAAAGAAATAGAATTA
>NW_021629423.1:0-7530 GCF_002157705.1 Plasmodium gonderi | reverse complement strand
AATTTCTTTTTAGAAAGAATATTATACAATCAATTCAAAAGTAATGACTTTTGGAATTTGCTTCAAAAATTATATATTGTATATGTATTAAGAAATCAATATTTCTAATAAATGTGTTAGGACATATTACATACCTACATAATTTTCTAAAAATTCTTCCTTTATGAACATATGTAACACTTAAAATGCGTAAAATTTATTTGACAAGCTTATTATACATTTTTTTAAGTTACTGTGAACAACAAAAAATTTATGTCTCTCAGAACGTTTCCTTTTGGATTTTTTAACAAAATATAATTTTACCATTATGTACTGTGTATTTTATCAACTATATCCTTAATTTCATATTAAAAAATAATGGATAAATAAAAATATTTTTTTCTTTTTATATTCGTGGATCTGCCTATATAATTACTGGAATAATAATGTTATAAAGTCCTATATATAAAATTCTAAAAACTATATAATTAGGTTCTACAATAATATATTATACATATATTCAAATTAATCTTTCTAATAATTTTATTATATATTTCCCCATACAATTACTTTTGAGTATTTCGTAATATAATAAAAAAAAAATTTATAAATTTATAATTAAAATATCATTATTGAGGAGCCGTTTAATAATGTCAATATTAAATTTATTTCAATTTTAAATTAATATAGTATAAATCAATAAACTGAGTATTTCTGTAATTATATGATACAATAGATCATGAATTTTAATATGCATACATAATCCTATCTGATTATACTAAACCATAATTTTTCGTGTATGGAAATTTACTCATAATTTTATATAATTCAATTTTCCATTTATTTATAATTTTCCTGAAATTATTCTTTCCCTTTTTCGAAAATTTTTACTTTTTTCATTTAATATAATTACTTTTACTATTTCATATACAATGATACATTTGAATTTTTTTTTTATTTTCATCATTTGTATAATTCCCTTTTATGATAATAATAGGTGATATGTGTAAATCTAAGTTAAAATTCAGCAATTGCTTTTCTAATATTTCATATATAAATATATTGTAATTAATTTAAAATTGAATTCATATATAACTCATCATTATTATAAAATATATTAATTTTTGTTAAATTATATTATTATTAACACTATTTATGTGAATAAAAGTATATTTTATATACTATAAAATTATCAAGAATTAATAAAAAAGTTAACTGAGTATATATATTTAGATGGTAAAAATAATTATGTTTTTGCCATTACATATTAAATTAATGTATAATTAAGATTATAATATAATCTAATTCATAGTAGAAAACGTTCTTATAGTAAAATAGAAATACTTTTACTAATGTGTTGCAGTTTTATTGAACTCAATTTATATGAAATACAATGTTAATACTGGATTTAAGGCATTATAATTATTATAAAAAACAGGATATTTATTATATTGTAAAATGATAAATTTTAGAATAAAATTATATATATTATTTTATAATAATTTAAAGTAACTTATACTGAATTTTTCTCATACAAATTCTTTATCAGAATTATGTAAATATAAAAATAAATATAATACACTATTATACAATATTATCATAAATAATAAATACACAATACCAAAAAATATTATTATTTACACGTATATACGTATAAGTTATTTAACAAATTTATATCTCTTTTAGTATTAATAAACAATTACAGTTATATATGTACAAAGAATAATAAAATAATATCCGCTATATTATTATAACAATTATCAATTTGAATGTTATTTTAATTTATATTGCTTATTCAAAAAAATTGTATATTTTTTATTAGTCTTTTTTTTTTCTTTTACATTAAAAACATATAATCTGAAATATTGAATACTTATAATACAAAATTATATAATATTTTTAAAACATATACATTAAAAAATAAATAATGTTGATAAATTTATTCTGAATAATAATGTACGAAAAAAAATATATATGCATATTTTTACCCTAAATTTAATATGATTATTATGTCAAAATTTCTTTTAATTATATAAATTCCTTGAATAAAAATAAAATAAAACATTAATAAATATAAAATACTCATGATATTGCAGTAATTAATTCATATGTCGTATTATAATATTTCATTTATAAATATATTGAAATAAAATTATTATATTATTACTCTTATATGTATATAAGTATATATAAATATATTCAATTATTAGAATATATATATAAATAAAATTTAGTATACATACGAATAAAATTTTAAATTACTTGGAATCATAATAACAATAAATTATATATATATTATTAATGCGTATTCAATAATACAGCGTCATTCATAAATGGAAACAATGTTTATATAGATAAATTATATTATCTATTTAATATCTTTTATTAAATAGAAATAAAAAAATTATTGTGAACAAATATGTGAAGCCTAAAGGACTAATAACAAAATTCCAAATTAAATAACTATAATATACAAAACAACTACTTCTGCATTATGATTAAATCCATTATTATCCATACTATTAATGCGTTTTACGACCATTATAATATGAAGCCTAAAAAAACATATATTTTTTTTATTCTCATTCACTTTATTATTATGCTGTTATATATTATTTAAAAAATATTTATGTAATTAGAATGTAATTTAAAATCATTCCTACTTGTCACTCTTTATTCATTAAATAATAAATGAAAAAAATATATATAAAGTTTTCATATATTTTATGTTTTTTTCTTGATATATTTGTATAGAAGTGATAAAATATTATAATAAATCATTCTATATTGTTTCATTATAGTACATATATTAATTAATATATAGTATTCCTATACTCATTCGTAAACTTGGACTCTTCTAATAGCAACTTGTGGGAGTTTCATAAATTTACTAATATACAACAGTTACATATTTATGCATGTAAAAGGCTTCATAGTAAATTAATATTATAAATTAGTTATATATTTATTTAACAAATATTTAATGGAATAAAATTGTGAATACCAAAAGCATTCATAAGTATATATATTACTTATAAGCAATGAGTATATAAAAAAAATGATCCAAATATATTATTTTTGCAGAAATTTGTACATAAATGCTATAATATAAGAAATTCATTAAAAAAATTATAAGACCATAGAGTTTTGAATAATATCTATGACTTACATAAATTTAAGATAATAAATAAATGTTTAAATATAATTATTTAATTTTAATAGATATCCATTATAATAAAATAGGTAATAAATAGCATAGTAAAAAATATTCATCATGTGGTGTAGCATTTTTAATATTCTTTTTATGTTGTGATTTTTCTAAAATAACATAAAAATAAGTGTTTATATAAGCGATGAATCGAAAAAATATTTTACAAGCATTGTTTTTATTATTAGAAAAAAATATACATTTTTATTTTTTATGACATGCTATGCATATTTTTAAATTAAAAATAAAAATGTTATTTTCTTTAATGTAAGAGCAATATGTGTACAAATATATTAATTTATATTTACTCTATTTTCAAATTAAATATGTAAAAATAAAAAAACATAAGTATTCTCTATTTTTCATGTAAAATTATATTATGTTTGATAAATTTAAAATTAAAAAATATATATAAATTCAATATACACTAAATTTAATATACAGTAAATTCGTTATTTGTAGCATGCAAATATATTAATATGCTATGCGATAATATTATGTGATGTATGAAAATGATAAAATATTAAAATTGTAAGTATTACATTTATGTTGTATATTTTTTATTTAAACAAAGTTTATATTGCGGATTTAGGTGAATAACCTAGCGGAACTTCAAATATTCTTAGGAAAAGTTTTTAATCTTATTATACATTAAATATATGAATAAATATAAATAATTCATAAAATAAATAAATGATTAAAAATATACATATTTAGTTTTAATTTATATTGAACATTCACTTTTTTCTAAATATTATAATGTATAAAGATATTAATAAAAACTTTCATTGTAACCATAAGTAATTAATTTTAATAAAGAGAATTAACATGATTCTGATATAAGCTATTTTATATAATGATTGAATGCTAATTAAATATTTACATAAAAAGGTGAACGTGCTACTATGAATGTTATTGCAAAACTTTATAGCTTCTTCTAGTGAATATTATATTTGAAATTACGTGCAAATTCAAATTAATATCATATATTAACAACATATACATTATATGAAGGATTATCTAAACTATATAATTTTTACTTAGCATAAAAGCATTAATATTATACCTTTTAAATCGACATAAATTATTTATTCTAAATAATCTATATATATTTTTTCATTACATATAATATTAATAATTAATAAGATATATTATTTGTCACGTCTACTCCCTACTATAACAATGGCAATGTATTTATAAGTAATTAGGTGAATGAGGAAAATATTCATGAACCCTATGATTTTTAAAAGTTAAATCATATATTACCTCATGTTATATCTTTGTTTTTAAATATATATATGTTAATAAATTTAATTTTTCATCTCTATATGATTTCCAAAAATATGTAATATTTTATATAATGATGGAAATTAATGTAAGTTATTGTTATAATGATATTGTATACATTGTTGTAATGTAAATACATTCCCTTATCCATAACTAATATGATAACATTTTAACATAATATTATGCATGTAATGCATTCATCATTATTATCTTAGTATACATATGTAGGAAAATTTCCTGAGTATAAAGAAATTATAGAAAAAAAAGAGAATAGATTGATCTTAAAAAATGATCCATGTACTACTGGCATTATTGGATCAAGAGTTGACATGCAAAACAAATTCGATAAAGATAAGTGTCATGCAGCTTTGTGGTTTGCAAAAATTATAAATGATAAATTTACAAAAGAACCTACCCAAGAACTTTGCTTATACTTATATTATTGGTTGCGCAAAGAATTTGAATATAATAATATAAGTGCACAAACTAGAACAATTTATATTATATTATTAAGTTCAGTAAGTCAATATATAAATAGTTTATGTCTGTCCTATAAGAAAAATGATATGTTAGATGATGATTTTCAATTAATGGATGATTTATATCAAATGTATATTAATATTTATTACATAAAAAAGGATTCTTACCCCTTAGGCAAAGATATGTGCACTTGCATTACTGAATGTTCAGATAAATATAAAAAATATAAGACAACGTGTGAATCTAATAATGTATCCTCTTTTTGTTTTGCATTAGAAAACATTAATAATGAATTAAATGGTCTACAAAATTCATCTGATATTTGTTCTCAAGCTAAATGTCAAAATGGACCTTGTGAATACACTGACATCATGGAGATAACCTCTCCAAGAACTAATAAATCAAAAACTGCTATAATAACAACTATTCTAATATTAACAATACCCGTTTTATTATTTATAATTTATAAGGTTAAAAGTGATGTTTATATATATATTTATATAAATTAATAATCATTCTAAAAAAAAAAAACTAAATTATAATATTAATATGTTTTTAATACGTATATTTTTCTATTACGAAATAGTTCACTCCATATAATTCATTTTTGCATCGTGGATTAAAAAATATAATAAATAATTTCCATAGTTTCAAGGGAGCAAGAAATATACTGAAAAATTCAGAACTATATAGCACCACTTCTTGGAATAGTAGTCATAATATATTGTATAATTCTCCTTAGATTTACCATTAATTTTCTAATTTAAAATAAAGGCTTACTTTAAAACATATACAGAATAATGTAATAAAGCTGTCCTGAGAATTCTTCCATCAAATTTATCATATAAAATAAAATAATTCACATGCAATATAAAGTAATAAAAGAACTTAATGTGCCTATTTAATCATATAATATTTCAATGTATTAGAATTATCTTTTTGAATTATTACCTAAGATAATAGAACTAAAAAATTTTATTTTATTTGTGACATTATGAATAGCGTTTTTTCATTCAAACATAATTTCATAAATTATTTTATTTATTATTATACATATAAAGAATATGAGACATCAATTTGATTTATTTAAATTGATATGATCCTCCATTATATTGTGTTCTTTATATGCAATTTTTTTTTATCAAGTATTTCATTAAATATGAAGAGTGCAGTAAAAGCAATTTTGTATTAATAAATATAAATAAGTTTTGTTTTTATTATATATATATATATATATCCTGGCATTACTTCTTGCATAATATAAAAGATTATCATATATAATTTATGTATTTCTATGTACATATATATGTATTCAACAAATATATTATAATTAGTGCCTATTTATATTATTTGTTTTCACAACATGTGCTAATATATTAAAAATATTTTTCATCATAATATATTTATATATATGAAAATTATAATAATATAAGAATAACATAAAGCATGTATTTTGATATCTAAGGGAAGTAAAAATTTTATATCTTATATATTGCTGATAATTCTATAATTCAATTATATTTTTAAGGATATCATATATATATTCATGATTATTTTATTTTTCAATATTACTTTAACAAATGCAACTTTTTGTTCCACTTGGTTCATGGTTTAGGATTTTATGTTATTCGTTCAGTTTTAGGAGTTTGGGATATTCTGTTTATATTTTTTCTTATATATTTTATATTCTATTTTTTACTTTTCACTGTTTAGTCCGTGTGATTATTTTGTTCGCTTTTAGTGTATATATTTTAGTATTTTGGTTTAGTTCTAAGGGTTTATATTTTATTTTTAGTAATACGTTTTTATAGTTAATTTACGTATCTTATATAATCAGTGTATTAATTAATACTTTTAATAATATTAATGAGAATGCTTTAGAATTGTACTATAATGATTCATTTAATTATTCTTATATTTTAGATTTTATTTATGAGCATTAAATAATGTATGGTCATTATATGTAAATAATATTATAGATAATATTAATTTTATTATTTTAATATGCCTTTATATCATATAACATTATATATTATTTTATATGTACATTTTTATTTATCATTTGAAAATATATTATTATTAATATTATTTCAATAAAAACCTTTTCTTTTTCATAAATTTGATCATATAATTTTTTATATTTATATATTTATTTTCTGTCTTGTAATATTTGTTATATAGACCAATTGTATACAAATTTTTTTTTTATTATTCTCCTTTCTATCACTTCATATAAACATTTAATTACGTCATGAGCTTATATCAATAAAATAATATATTGCTCATGACAATTATGTTGCAGTTACTTTTCTTTGAAGAACATATTACCCATGATTTTATATTTTATATTTTGACTTATATATCTGTTCTTTCGTATTATTCCGTTTTTAATACAGTTATAATTATATTTTCTTAATATTATCTATCACAGTAAGCGCTTGTGAAAAAAAATATATTTATTATATATGTTTCATTGTAAAATTAAAAAATAACAAATATATTATAATTTATATTCCTATTTCTTAATACGAAAAAGGAACTACATTTTTTATATAATAATAATGTACAATTTTCAT
>NW_021629422.1:0-7749 GCF_002157705.1 Plasmodium gonderi | reverse complement strand
AAATATGTAATTGTCTATATATATGCCATGACAAATATAGAACATTATTATTTATTACATACAAATAAGGGTATTCAATAAAATATACTATCAATTCTCATAAATGTTTACATTTATAAAGCAATAATTGTTTGTATCATAGGACAGTAACTAGAAATGAAATAATGTATTAAAAGGAATAACACATTATACAGTAGTGCAATAAAATATTATTTAATATGGGTTACAATAAAATTTGAAACAAATACATAAAAAAAAAAAATAAATAAATAACATAAATATGAGTATATGACAATAGAAATATGTTCCCTAGTAGATAAATATAATAAATTAATGATTAATAAATACTAGCAATAAAAGAATAATAATGTGTATATCATACTCTTTAAATAAATCAGAAAAAAATAAAGGAAAAATATTTGCACATTAATTAAAGTTTTTCTAAAGGTTTTAAAAAGTATATTTACATAGATTTAAATAAATAACATATAAAGAATGTTAAGCAAAAATTATTAATAAGATGTTACAGGTTATATCATTTTACATAATAAAATGTATTATAAAAATATATTAAATGAGAGAATAAATTATTGTATATAATTTTTTAATACAATCATTAGCTTGTTTGAAATTCTTTTTATACATATAGTATATTTTTCTTAATATATATCTATTCAGTATATAGCTATATTAAAAATTTGAAATAACATTACATAAATTAAATATAATCTTTTTTTAAAATGCTATTGATTTATATATAACATATATAATTCGAATAAGTATAGACAGCATATTATATTCGTGTAAATAAAAAAATAACCCCTTTACTTACTTCAATCCTAAGTACTATGCACAATTTTGAAATAATAAAGAAAAAAAATAATGAAAATTTAAAAGAAAGTGCAATTTATACAAATATAATAATTATATAAAATATATACATATGCATTGTCTTATTAAGTATAAATAATAAAGAAATATATTAATATAATAGATTCGTTTTTTATTTATTTTATATAATCTTCAGAACTGTATAATTATATTAATAGAACAAACATAGTGAATACACTTATAATATCTAAATCTAGTAAACACAAATAATTTATATAATTTTTTATTATATTACAATTCTATCATAGGACATTATTTATTCTTTTATGTCTTAATGTATATAGGTGCTTTTTATAATAATAATTTTTTAATAAATTTTTGCTAATATATAATAATTCTAGGTAGTTCTGTAATATGTATCCACATATTTTTCCTATGTATTATTTATATAATTTTAATAATTTTTCATATTTTACACTATATAATACATCGAATAATAATGATAAATATACTTATTTAATCCAAATTATCTTTTTCTTTTCCTACAAAAAGGAATATTTTTTTTTCATGTTATATAAAATTATATGTTCAAGGAAAAATATATTGAAACAGATTTCATATGATATTATAGTAATATATTCTTAATGGAATTTAGCTATTGTTATGTAAATTTTTAAATGAAACCATGATCAAGTTAATTCCATATATATATTTTCCCCATCGTGTTGCAAAAATATACATGTACACTACATATTTACCTACTATGATTACACGTACATTCTAGTGCATAAAGAAAAAATATATTTTACCTTTTAAATATTAAAAAAAATTTACATGCATTGTTTACTATTTATGTATGTGAATATAATTATTCAAATTATATGAATATTTGTATAATATATAATCGTGTTTTATGATGAATACAATAGACTAACAAATAAATTAAACTAATATAAAGCATATATTTAATAATGGTGGACGAAAGAAAACACACCTAATAATTACTTATCTTACATATATTTTACGATTTTTATATAATTTATTTCTTATGAATAGTTTTACATATATTATTTTATATCCTTTATAGTACATTATATTATGTATTTACATGATAATTAATATAATATTAATTATAACATTTTTGTTAGTGCATCATATTTTTGAATAATCTTTTCTTTGTTATAATATTAATAAGAACATATAATAATAATTATAAACACTATTTTTTGACACGTTCATAAGTTATAATATAATAAACTAGTTAATTCATAAAAAAAGGAAAATAAGTTATTAACTATAAGTACAGAAAATATTATACGTATATAAATAACATTAAATATTTTATTATTACAATAAAAAGAAAAATTTATTAAATATCTTAATAAATTCAGAAATAATACAATCTTTACTTTTCTTACTTCATATATAATAAATATTACATCATGAAAAAATTTCATATATGTTAATATTAATTAAATATATTTAGTTTAATATTTACAGAATAACAATTATATATTTTATAATATTTATATTAAATTAATTCTTTATTTTATAAATTATAAAATGAATATTTATTCTTCAAAAAAATGTTTTTTCAATATGCTCAAATAAATTCTCCTTTAAATTACCATAAATAATATATAATAAAATATTTTAATTATATATTTATTTCGTGCATGCTAATATAAACTATTTGAAAAATTTAGGAGAATTAATAAGATAATGTATAATAATAATATTTGTTACATTGCAATAATAAAATGAAACATATCTCTTTATATATAAATATTAAATGTTTTTATCGAAATAATATTTTAAATGTTATACAATATTAATAGAAATAACTATATTAATAACAATATAGAAGCATAATTATAACTATTATTATAATAAAAATAAAGTATATAAATCATAGATTATAAAAGAATACATAAAGTATACATAATGATTATATATTTAAAATTGAAGATATAAGGAATAAGCAGTGGTATCTAGATTAAATATATAAATTATTACATACAATAGGGATATAGTAGAAATAAAAAAATAACATGTGTTATTATAAAAATTAAAAAAAAGAAATCTCCATAAACATGTTGACAATTATTAGTACAAATTCATCAATTATATTAATATATTATATAATCAGTCGATCTATAATATTTATTCATATAAGAAAAAATAAATATATATAATTATCAATAAGGATATTTTACTAATCATCTATATTCCATAATATTATAACAATAAATTCTAATAATGGCTATATTATTAATACATACTATTAATTTTATTAATATAAACACATATAAATTACTATCTTAAATAAATTATATTGAATATAAATAAATAATATTTCATTCATCATGTAAAAAACAAAACAAAATATTATGATTAAAAAAAGAACACTGTACTTTTGTACGCTAAAACATTAATAGCAAAAATATAAACTTTTTTTTTTTTATTATTAAATTTAGGCAATGTCTTCGACACCAGGTGTAAATGAAGACGTGAGTTCTCACATATTATATCTATTAAAATTTATATTACATTAGTTGTAAATCTTGTTATGTATGGAAGAACAAGAATAAATATTTTATTCTATGTATTATATTGAAAATTTGTTTTCCTTATGACTTTAATTTTTAGTTTGATTTTAAGGATATATTCCCCACATGTTTAAAAAGTTTTAATATGCATTCGAGTGAAGCTATAAATGACGATTATATACTTAAAAATACATGTACAATGATAATTATGTACCTAGAACGTCGTCAAGGTATTAGTGAATCTTTTATAGCAAAATGTAAAGAGCTTGTTCTATATTTAGATTATATAGAAAATAATCTCCCTCTTAATAATATAAAACCGTGTTGTAATTATTTCAATTTTAAGCTAAAATATTTATTAAATCATTATTACTGTCCTGATAAGAGCACTCAAAATGCTTATAATATAATAATAAATCAAAAGGTTCAAAAGAATTTCAGGAGTGTGCCTAAAGTGTGTCAGCAGTACATTGATGAACTTACAGTTGATAATTTTGAAAATTTTAACGATCTAAACAAATTGTATAATAGTCTTAAAATATTAGGAAGTGATACTTATATTTGCCCTTACAATAATGAATATTTTAATAAATATACAAATCTTCTAAATAAATGGCAAGATGTGAAGCAAGCAAGTTTTTGCACTGTTCTAGATTTATTTAAACTTGAATATATTAAAGAAAATGAAGCTGATCCTCAAAATAAAGATGTTTCTGAGCATACACATTCACAAATAGATGTTTCTGGACCCATATATTCCTCAATGCTCACACATACAAGAGAAACATTTTTAACTATAACAATTATAACATTTGCAATATCAACAATTATATTCATTTTATATAAGGTTTAACAAAAAATCAGTTTATATGAAATATATAATATTTATGTTACGCATTTTTAGGAAATTTGTATCTAATAAGTTTTCTATACACATAAGTACAATATTGTGTCCTTATTATTAGTATACGTTTTATAGATAATATTTAAGACAATTATTAGTGAAAGTAAAAAGAATTTTTAATAAATAAGATGAAGAATATGTTACATTATTCGATTCATTCGATAGTGCATACAAAAACTCTATTGACAAGGATTATAGAATATAGTTCATTAGACTATACTTAATAAAACTATATCAAAATTAATAAATTAAACATAATTTCATCCAAGAAATGAAACAACATATATGAATATTTGTATGAAAAACTAAATAATTATATAAAATAACGTAGCATAAAATTACAATTAAATTATAAAATAACTTATATTTTTTTGTGAATTAAGAATAATGATGAAATTATAAATAAGAAACAATATAATAAAATGTATTATAATTATTGTTAAATAAATCTAGTAAAAAATACTTATTTATATGGATTAATATATGTTATATATTATAGAATGATAGCTTAAAATAGATGTATAAACATTTAAATAAACTTGTAGCGTTGATAAATAATAATTTTTGTAATTTTTAAAAATTTACTAAGCGTAAGTGAAGAGAGCTATAAATGTATTACTTAATAAAAAAATCAAATAAATAAAATATATGTGTATATATATGATGACCTGATATAATACTTACTGGATGTATGCGTAAAGCATAAATTCCCAAAGGAATGTCAAATAAATAATTATATTAATAATACCCATCTCACATAAGGAATATATCAAAATTTTAATGAATGAAAAAAGCCTCAAATTGATGTGTAATATCTTGTAAAAGAAATATATAAATAATAAATATTGCACAAGTAATATCTTTTTATTCTATTAATTTACGAAGATTTTAATGTTATTTATGCTATTTATTTATTGGAAGTAATGAAAAATGTATATAGAAAAATTTAATAAAATAGCTAAATATAATTTTTATAATATATATCATAGTATATATAATATAATATTTGTCGGAGAATCATACATCCCTATTAATTCATAAATAAACATTGTATTATTTTAATTTTTAAATGGATACTATATTTAACAAATATTTATTTTTCGGTATATGTTAATATAATGTATCTAATTTACTTGCAATATATTTAATTCCATTAAGATTATAATGCACTATATATAAGGAAGTTAAGAACCCATATTTACATTGACAAATATGTACTATAGATTGTATAACCTGGGTGCTCATGAATTATCATGATTAGCATATACTTTTACGTTCTTTTTAAGTATATATATAACATTATTTTTGTAAACATTATTATATTTTTATTTTCAATTAATATTATTAATAAAGATAATATATTATTATATATATCTAATCTAACACGTTAGGTACTATGATTAATAACGTGATTAAAATCAGATATTTTACATTATTCTTTCCTATATATTAGATTATTTAATAAAGAATATATATATTTTGTTACTGATATTTCGTGTTTAATATTTATATCTATATAAGTTTTATGTATTGAAATGGCCTCGTTGTGTCATTCTTCACATATTATATTTAAAATAGATGTTATTTCTTCATTATATTCTTATTTCGTACAGTACGAAAGTTATATTATATATATTATAATGACTCTGCTATAACTTGTTGTGAGTCGTGAAAATTTGTGTAAACACATATAGTTGTGGCATTTATTTAATTACTCATTTTCTTTTTATGTATTATTTAACTATGTTTCAACAAAATTTAAGGAATAACCTTTCGTTATTTAAAAAATAATATTCCTTTTAAAAACAATATATATATAAGAAATATTTTATTCAATATTTACTTAATAATATGTTATAAGTGACCAATTAATATTAAAAATGTCATATGTATATTCTAAGTAATAAATACAGCAAATGTTATATAAATTATAGAACTATATTGTACTAGAGATTAAGTATGAATTTTACATTTAATAATGAATATAAAAAAATTGAAAAACTTATGTACACTATACATGCATAACATTATAAAAATAATTTATCATGTTATGAAATTTAGAGAAATGATTTATATTTAATGTTTATGAGCAATTATTATTCATATATATTAAAAATTATAAATAATATTTTTGAGTTAAACATGAAATTATTTTGAATATTATAACTATGTATTAAATCTTCGTAAGATGTTTAAATATTTCATAAATATTTTTAAGGTTACATATTTAAAACACCCTCATATTATGAGGATCATTTATTAATTTTTGTTTAATATAATGAATAATTTCTATTTATGTGTTTAAGAAGCTTTTCATATAACTCCTGATGTATGTAATAAAATATAGGAAAGGTATGTGCATTCATAGTAAATGTATGTTCTATATTTAATAAATAATATAATATTTTGATAAGAACATCTATTAAGCCCTTTTGACGACATTTTAAATTGTATATTTATATATCAAAATTTTTTAGCATATGTATAACTGTAAATATGTTACGTTTCTGTAATATATTGTTACTTAATTTTAAAAGAAGTTATTATTAATAAGAAAAATTACCATTGTTCGTTACTTCATGATTCGTATTTCCTATTAGAGAATATATATTTATATCGAAACATCCTGAATTTTTTATGTATTTGTTTTAATATTTTATATTAGACGCGTGCATTTTTCCTATAATTCAATATTGCTTTTTCTTTCAAAAATATTATGGGATAAATGAGTAAGTAGAGTTAGGTAGAACTTTAATAGGGAAAATTATAACTATTATGTAATATATTAACGCGGTGATATATTTTATTTCTTTTAAGAATACATACTCTACAAGCATATAAATTATATCAACGTATATTACTTTCTTGATATATAATCAGCAGCTATTGTTAAAAAGACTAAAAATTATTCATTTTACTTCTAGTCATTTATCGCTAAGCAATTATTATATATAACTGACTTTCTAACCACAATAATGCCTGAATATTTTTGTACATATTCATACATTAATTTTATTTTCTCTATAAAATCTCAATGGACTTTATATAATAATATAAGAACACAATTTATGAGCATTCTGCATATCCCAGAAATGTTTTCAATTCATATTATCTATGTATTTCATTTAGTTTTCTTATTAATAAATTTAACTTTTTAACGAATTTGAAGTGTTCTTTATGCAACATTTACCCTTTTTTTCCATATATATAAATTTTTTTAACCTTAATATATTTCTAGTATATAAAAATTTCCTCAGTATAGTAATTATATGAACTTGATTATTCATAAAACAGAGAAAATATATATGTATCATGTAATATTTCAATGTAGCATCATTTTTTATTATACCATATTTACCTATGCATTATCATTATGCGCAATGCTCATATATAACTTTCCTTTACAGAATTACACTTAAATATACATTTTCTAAGTAAAATTATTATACTTATGTATTATAAAAT
>NW_021629421.1:0-25133 GCF_002157705.1 Plasmodium gonderi | reverse complement strand
ATTATGATCTTGCCAATACGCTCTTATATATCTAATACAAAATATACACTACTGACGCGTGAGATTATATATATAAATTCTTATAATGCTATAAGTGTAATCAGTTAACATATATTTAATATTTCATTATATAACTGCATGTATTTGTAGTAATTTCTTACTTATAAATTAGTATGAATGCAAATAACACAGAAAGTACTAATAAAAATTTAAGTACTTGTATAACAGAAAAACACTAAATTTATTCATCCTGGTTCTATTCAATATTAATTATAATACGGATTAACATAATTTCAAGTGTAAACGTTTTTTTTTGAAATGCTATATTTTGAATTAACAGATAATTTTAATAATTTTTTTTCTTACATTCTAAAAATTATTCCATATATACATTAAAACATTTAAAAAAAAATCCTAATATATTTTTGTTCACTTATTTACATTAATCTTTAAATTTATAATTTATTCTTAGCTTATATTGAATATTAATATCCTTGATAATTAGATAACATATAGTATTCGTCATCTCTTTTTATACTACTAGATATTTCGGTTTCTTGAAATCTATTTATTTCTTCATCTATAAGATTCCACTTATTTCTTTTGTATGACAATATTCGTTTCAAATAAGAACTAAATGATGTATACTGTTTTATAATAAAAAATTTTTGTGTATTAAAAAATTTTTTTTTTCATGATAAAATTATATATTTTTATTTTATTCATAAATGTTTTTTTAATACATATATATAAAAATTATCGCATATTTAACCTTATATAAAGTGAATAATAAAATGGATATTAATGATGTTATAAAGAGTGTAATTATAATAGGAAATGAAATATTATTTTTGCAGGACACTGTTGTTTTTGTTATAGTTTTCACTTCTGTGTTACAAGTTACTGTTTCTTCTGTTTGCATTTGTTTATCAAAATACTTTTTAAATGACACTACTTTATTATAAAATTCTTGGTTATAATTATCAGAATTATTATCTCTCTTTTTAGCATAATTATGTGTATAATGTATATCTTTTATTATTCCTAAATCTTCCTGTGTAAAATCAATTTTATACTTATAACAGTTATGAATTGGCATATCCCAACTAAAAGATTTATATAATTTAAGCAGATTATCATAATTTTCTGTTATATCCTTTATATTTTTTACTTCCTTAATATTATGAGACAACCAAAAATACAGATATACACAGCTAGCTTCTAATAATGTATTATTAAGCATAGATTGAACATCAACTAAATATAACATAGCCTGAGTGCATATCTTTCGGTCTTTTAGATTTTCATCAATTATAATTGTTTTTAATTTACTTCTCACACTATCTTTATTACATACATTGCTAGACCAAGCACCTCCTAAGCCATGATCAGCTTTTTTTTTATAATTATCCATAATTTCATTGCATATGGGATATAGTGGCCAAAATTTATTCTGAACATAGGACAAAAATCGTAGAATGATAAAATTATACTACATTAAAAAAATTTTATAGTATTTATATAATATACAATATGTAAATATTATAGTATTAATATTATATTAAAATAATTAAAACGTACAACTGAATTCTCCATTTTATATAGGGTTACATACTTCTATGGATAATTAAAAAAATTGATAAATCATATGAATAAAATTGAATTTATTTATATAAAAAAGTATATGTAGAATAAATAATCAAAAAATTATTCTTTTTAATATATATATATTTTATGTTATAATGTCTTCCAACTTTTTTTTCTATAAATTACAATTCAGGCTCAAATATATTAGTAATTATAGGCTATAAAACGTATATTTTCTTATATAATTTAATAAAATAATATAAAATGTCAAGATAATGTATATATATATAAACTAATATAATATTGAATGTTAATGAATAACATTAAATGAATCAAGATATTTGAATATTATATAATATTATAAGTATTTTGGAAAAATATAAAATATCTAAAACGTTAATATGTGTTATTAAATATAATATATCTGTAATTTTATTTTTATTATGATTGTTTATTGCTGTTTTAATAGCAGTTTAATAAATATTATATGAATATTTTATAATAATAGAATAATTTTCTGTATGTTTAAAGATTTAGTAATTTCGTGTTCAGAGAAAAAAATATTTATAAGTCCGTTAAAATGAATTGCAGTAATTTATTGAATTTAAATAATTACTTATATATAATAAATAATCTTTTAGATATTTTATAACTATTTATTTTAGAGAAAAGTGCAACAAAAAATAATATTTTTTAAGTGTCTATGAATTAATCAAATATTTATTTTATATTGATTATTCATGAATAAATTATATATTATAATTTCTATATATATATAAATGTATTATAAGAACTATGATTACATATCTCATTCTTATTTAATCCAACATTTATAATTTATTGTTTTATAAAATTATCATCAAATATCATGAGTTTTTAATAATATTAAAATATATATAGCACAAATAATATGTCCTTGAATAATATGCGTTCATTAATTTCTTCAATACATAATACTTCTACACAATTTTGTTCATTACTACACTTGTCAATTTTGTACTATGTTTTTCTTGAAAATTATGGAATTAAAAGTACACAATATAATTAATCAAACGATTTATAAGTGAATCAAGACAAAAATTAATATTTATGCAATTTTGTGAATAAAAAAGTAATTTCTTATAAAAATTGAGAGTCTTTACGCGTACTACATAAATAATTATATTTTCATAATGAATATTTATATCCATTCTTTAATTATTTATTTCAAGTGAACTGTATGTAATATAAATGTATAATAGATAAATATATCTCACAACAAATTTTAATTATTTATAAAAAATGTATACTATTTTATTTTTATGTATTATTTTTTAAACAATAAAATGTTTATTTAATATTTTTAGCATAATAAATACAAACTGTTTTATAATATTGAATATTTTATAGTTTATGTGGTACCTTATAAAACAAAATTTTTCTATGTACTTGATCTTATGTGTTTCACTTGCATAATTGTTAAGTATAAATTAAATATATTTTTACTTCAAAACAGATGACATTTATATTTCACATAAAATATATTACATATGAGACAATATAATATTATTTATTTCTTATTTCATTAACTATTATTATTTAAAACACATAAAACTAAATTAAATATAATAAATCATCCTAATATATTTTATTATTCGTATATTATACAAGTAAATTTTTCATTCATAATTGTTATAAAACTAATGGTATATGCAGATATAGGATAATGTAATATATTTAAAAAGAAGTAGCCTTTATTATTATTTTATTTGTAAAAAATCAATGATTATATTATATAAGAAATAATACCATAACACATAGATACATTCATATAGTGAAATAAGAAATAAATCATATAAAACAAAAATATAGTTATAATTTGGTAAATAAAAAATTATAATTTGAATTATTATTATTATTTTTTATCAATATAAGTGCACAAACAAATTTATGTGAAAATGATATTTTAGAACCTGTACATGCTTATTCACAAATTTAATAATTTTATGAGAATATAACATAAAGAAGGATATAAATATCAATCAGTAAAAATTAAATAATTCACATAATGGAATGATAAAATAAATTGATCTTAAAATTACTATAATCCTATAGGTTTAATGCTAAAAAATGTAAAATATATGGTAGCATAGTATTAATGTTTCCAGGGGTTTCCTATATATATATTATAGGAAATTTTATAATTGTTTAAATCCTTCATGTTTATGAAATCACTTAAATCATTGAATATATAAAATATATATATTAATAGATATGTTTGAACACTCAAATATGTTGTGATTAAAATATATATTTTATATCTGTTCTTACCTTTTTTAATTTTCAAATATTTCCTATTACAATATCTGAATTCTATCATTGTCATAAATATAATGATATATCATGTAAATGTGATTTTCACAGGTTCACTATATTTTATAATATTATAATTTATGTTATAGGTTCTATTTACGGAATTGAATTAATTGTATACATATCATTATTTATGTATTTCTAACTAATAAAACCCTTTATAATAGAAATATATTTAATTTACAAATTTTATTTATTTTGCTTCAATGAATGCTTTAAATTGTACGCATTATTAATATAAAGAAATTACTCATACCCTTTTTCATTTTTACATATATAAGCAAAGACAAAATATTAGTCTATAAATTCCTTAATAAATATTCAAACGACATTATAAAATAAATGCAAAATATACTCACATTATTATCACATATATTGAATTATGAAGATAAGAAACATCAAAACACTGATATAATTT
Organism: Plasmodium gonderi; assembly: GCF_002157705.1. Lineage (NCBI taxonomy): Eukaryota > Apicomplexa > Aconoidasida > Haemosporida > Plasmodiidae > Plasmodium > Plasmodium gonderi. Next base: position 20,776 of record NW_021629421.1, on the reverse strand, counting down.
TTATGATAAATACTAAAAGTTCTATATACAAAACACATATACATATTATTAATTTCCAGTGATTATCTCATTTTTTAAATATAAGTCATTAAATTTTATTTTTACCTTTTCTAAGTTTAAAACGTATATAAAAGCAGGAATATTAATAACACAATAATACGAATAAATAAAATTTAAAAATTATGCATATATATCCAATAATCAAAGATGAGTTCATCGTATTAAATGATTCTTAAAAATAATAATAAAACCATAGTCGATTATATTATAAAGTGTACATAAAATTATATATTTTATTGTTTTTTATAAGCACATTAAGTTATATAATTAATTTAATTACATAAATAACTATATACCTAATTATAAAAGAGCCAATCATATAATCATAGAAAAAAGTAAAATTTGTGCATATTCATTTTTGAAATCCACATTAACTGAGTTTTTACATACTCTTTTCATGGTAAAAATAAATAGTAGTTAATAAATTTATTATAGTTAATATGTATGAAAAAAATATCATATGAATAAGAAATAATTTGTACTAGGTATATTATAAGGCGTTCTGTAAACTTACTTAAAAATATATGAAATATTCATGTGAACTTATTTGTACATTTTATTGGACTGTTTATATAAATCTTCAATAGTATATTATATATTAACTATAATAAAAATATGAAATAAAGTAATCTAAGTTTCCATCCTATATACGCTAAATATTTTATCTAAGGTATTTACTTTTTTTATTTCCTGTATTTCTTGTTATATGCATATTATATAACAATTATATCTAGAACATTTATATTGATTATAGTAATATCAAGTTATATGTAAAAGAGCCGTTTATATTTTCATTAAGCAATAATCTTGGACAATTATAGCGTATAAATTCTATTGTGTACCTAATGTAATGAGAAATGCTTACAATTTCCAAAGGTATATTCATTTATATTATATCTATTTTTTTATATTTTTACTTTAAATATATTCTATAAATGTTCTTTCTTTTTAATGTCTATTTGTACAATACTAATTAATATAAAATATAAAATGTATGAATAGATTAAATTTTTTTAAATTTATATTATTTTTTATATATCTCAAAATATATGCTTAATTATTTACAATATTCAAAAAATTATATTGATAAAAAGAAAAACAAAAAAATAATAAGTATTAAAAGTGAAAAATATACCGTAAAAACATATATTATTGATGATAATAAAAACATGGAATTAGTTTTGGAAATATATATGTGAGACTGTATTATATTATTGAATAAATGATGGACCACCTAGTCACATGCTCTAAAATTTAAGTTTGGATACAAAAAATTTCCTTGAAAAAAATTTAATATCATAGCAATTATTACATTTTATATGGAAAACATAAATGGATCATATGTATTATTATTGTATAATCGAATATAATTCATTGTTAAATCATTATTCCTGTATTTTGTTCTTTTTTCCCCATTTTTTTTATTCGTATAATAGAAAAACAAAAATTATTCTCCAATGATTTATTGTATATAATACTCTTATTGACTAAAATAGAATAAATATATAAACATTTATTAAAGTAAAAAGTAAAGAAATGTTTAAGACATTATGATTATACATCTCATAATAATAATAATTTTTCATTGCATAGTTAAGTATATATATAAGCAAACATATAATATGATATATATATATTATAACATAGCTCATTTAATGAAAATTATTTCATACACAAATGAATTGATAAATATACACATAAAAAAATTATTAAATTTCACATTTTTCGAGTATTTGTAATTTCATTCATATGTATGTTGATATTATCTTAGTAATGTATATTCTAATTTAACCATTATAAAATCTCATTACCTTATAAAATAAATATGGATTTGCTTTTTTAAAAATATTTTAAGTAGGATTTAATCAATTTTTCAATAATTTGATATGTTTTGAACTTATTTTTTTCATTATTTATGATTTTTATGTAACTAATTCAATTATAGTTTTATAAGAAAATTTTTCTATATTAAGGTATTAGGAATATTGTGAATTTGATTATATATTTATTTATATACTCTAATTATTCTTAATAATAACTTATAAACAATTCTAAAATTTAAAAAAGAAAAAGTATGATAATACATTTTATACAGAGGTTATATATATTTATAAATGTATGCTCTATAATGTAAATGTATACAATATTCTGTTTTTATTTTGTAACACATAAATAAATTGAAAGGAATGATTATTGGAAAAATAAATTTATATTAAATAAATTATTTATTTCATTAATTATATGAAATAATGTAATATTATTTTAGTTTACAACGATTTCCATTATATCTGAAGTAATGTAAGAATATATTATATATATTTATATTAATAATAAGTACGAAAAAAATAATATAAATGTACAACGATAATTATTGCAAATATTTTGCTCTACTCTATCATATTATGCACATTTTCTTTGTTTTTTTCTGAAATTTTGATTAGATATAAAAAATGAATATGTTTTAAGTAAATAATAAATTAGTACTTTTTTATATTACTTTAGTAACCAATATAATTTTCATATATAAAACATTCATATATTCCTATATAACCGAATTAAATTAATTTTAATTTTATATTTTTTTTTCTTATGTAACTTTATATACAAATCCATAAGTACGTTTGCACAGAAATTTTATCAATATTTTTATATTTAGACAAATATGCTATGGATAATAAGAAATCGAAACATTTGAAATATGAAATACATTGTTAAATAAAAAAAAAAAATAGTGAATCATACTTATTAAATAGTGCACAGTGCCTTGAAGTATTAATATCTTGGCGTATATTAAAAAAAATAAAATAAAATATACATAATATATAACTAAAATTATTATGAAACACAAAACATATGAAATAATGAGGACTATATTTATGTAGAAACTAAGAAAAAAATATATTGCTTAGAATATTTAAAAAAAAAAAAAAATTAATGTAAACTTTATATATTCACTGGGCATGCCTCATACATTTTAAATCCTTATATATATACAACTGTAATATATTTATTACATTGAGTTGTTAAATATTTCATAATGATACAGTATAGTATACTTATGTATTAACTTAAAGTATTTAATATATAAGCCATAAAAACCTTAATTTCTATCTTTATTTATATAAGTACTTGTAAAAATACCTTTTCCAATTTATATAATCCTGTATTATATGACATTTTATCCTCCAAGTAGAAATAATTAATTCATTTTATGCCACATTAAACATGTAATTCAATTATTTACATCACTCTAATTTTTTTCATTCATTGTATTATTTAATTGTATTATTTTTATATAAACAATATTTATTAGATCAAAATATATAGATACCATTATAATTTTCACATATAGTGGTTGCATATTTACACATTAAATAGATATATTGTATTCTAAAAATAATATAAGTTTAAATATTCTTCTTAATTATTATAATAATAATATAATTTGAATGAATATATAAAGGAGAAAATGTTTATTTATAAATATAATAATCATATGCAATTATAAATTTTTATCTAATATGCTTACAATATTAAAACAGAAATGTTGAATAATTTTTTTTTTATTGCATTTTCTATGCATATATTTCACATCATATTATTAAAATTATTTATATTTATTTATTTAATTTACTTTATTTAGTACAATAATATTATTATCATGTTTTAGATTGTATTATTTATCTAAAATATTTTTGTTATATTGTGTAATACTAATATTTTTCACTATTATGTAAAATGTATTGTATTCATGATATAAATTGTCATTTTAAAATATAAAAATTAAAATTATCTATGCTATTAAAATTATTTTTTTAAATATTTTACTATATTTTGATGCATAGAAATTGTATTATAGGTATGAATTTTGTTCTTCTATTAAAAAAATACGTGAGTTTCGGAATTTAATCAATTATGTAAAAAAAACATTTAATTTCAAGAATTATATTTTCTCATAATAATTAATGTACTAAATTTGCATATCTTTATATCTATATATTTATATATAAACCTAATAATTATGAGTTATATGTATATATCAATATTTTACCATTTTTTTCTTAAGCGATATAATTATTATTCATCATATTCAAGCGCTTTAAAATTTATATTACACTTCTTAGTATGAATTAAGAAATAATTATACATTTTTAATTAATTTACCGTTATTTTAATATTTTTTTTTTTTTCTTATCATTTTATTTTGGTAAAAAAATGTAGCCTTATAATTTTATTTTACAAATGAAGTTATCTTGAACTTATTAATTCTAGTCCAATGCATATTAAGGGCAGTCTAATGAGGAATTTGATATGTGATATTCGTTACGAATGAACTCATTGTATGTCTCTTCAAATGAATTCACTATGATGAGATAATCTTCCTTTTTTCTGTTTAATATTCTCCTTAACTTAATTAGAACTAGTTGTAAAAATGAACCATAAGTATTATACTAATAATAAAGAAACAATGTGGCATACATGTGCATATAATATTTAATTTATATAATTCTTTTATAGTCATATTTCTTATAAATTTTTATATAGTTGTACATGTATACATTAAACTTTATATTTAAACTTGTACATAAAGAAAGTAATCATTATTATTGTAACAGGTATGATACACAAAACTAAAATAATGATGCGTTCATGTTTCCCAAATGTGTAATGTAGGACTTCATGGACTCCTAGTTGAGCTATTACAACTTGTTCATGTTTTATATACTTATGTTTAAAATCGTTTAGTAATTCATGAAAACTTACGTTTTTTCCTTTATCACATATATTTGACAGATCCATATATATATTATAACAATCACTACTAAAGGGGAACACATCAATTTTATTTTTAACGATGTGATATAGTTTATTCAGCTTATCCAATATGAAAAATGTACCATCATCAAGATCTACATGTTTACCCTTACATATATTAGATACAATTGCACTGCTTCTTGTGGATCCTGTATTTATCATAATATCGTAAGCATCATTAATTTTTTTAGGAGATTTATAATATTTTAACAAGACCTTTAGCTTATAGTTGAAATATACACAACTTGGTTTTATAATATCTGATTCTGCATTATTTATATAATCTAAGTAATGTATGAGTTCTTTGCATTGTGATATAAAACATAAACTATAAAATCTTGTAACACCTAAAAGTCTTGTAATAACAATGCACGTATTTTCATTTTTTCCTACATTAATTTTTTCTACATGCCTTGAATGTGTGTCAAAATCATCCATGCATGTGGGAAATATACCTTTAAGCTCGAAATGAAAAATAAATTCATAATACACAGAAAAGATATGTATCAGATTTATACAAAATATATTTTAAACATTCTTTCACATAAAGAATGATTATAAATTTTGATATCTTAAATTTTAATTGAAATAAGTAGGAAATTACATCATCCTTCAAAGTTATTTTTGCATCCATTATGCTTTTTTCTGTGAAATATAAAAAAAATAATTTCGGTTTCTATAAATCCTTATGTGGTAGAATTATCAAATTTTTTACAAAAATTATATAATATATTTAAATTTTACATAAATTAATAATGTTTTTACTTGTATATACCAATATATTAAACTAAGATATCATTATACATTGGGAAATGGATTACGTCATCTACATGAATAAAAAATATGTATAAATAATATATAACTTTGGAAATATGTATTACTGTAAATTTGTAAGTAAACAATTTTTTTTTATTATTATGTATATATTTTTAATTAACAAATTATCTACTATATATATTAATACAAAAAAAATATGTATTAAATAATCAACAATATATAACAACGAATTTATTTATACATACGTAATCTACCTGTATTAATTTAAAAGAGATGTATAAAATTAAAAAATATATATGTTTATTATATTAATGCACATATATATTTCGGACATTGACTAATTCATTATATATAATAATATATATCCATTAATTTAATCTAGATAAATAATATGAATAGTATATATGTGAATAAATATAAATACATTCTTGTTTCATAAATTAAAATTTGAAAACTAAATATATTTTAAAATAAATGTATATATATATATCCTTTTGAAATCTGTTGCTCGAAGAAAGGTTACTCTTCTACAAGCTCTTATATATGATAAATACTTTTAATATATCCATGGTATATGCGTTAGTGTTCATAGATTATTTATTTCAATAGCCACATATATATAAAAATAAACGATATCACATTAAAATGAGCCATTGTTATATACATAAATTAAATATTAATATTATAGAAACTATATATTAACTATTTAATGCATTTATAGCATTTAATATGTAATTATGTTCTACGATAAATTAATATTATAAGTATATATGTAGTATTGATATTATTTTGCATAATAAATACATTTTCAAAAATAATTATGGTATAAATAATCTTCAAAAACATAAATATAATGCAATATATAAAACAATAGTTTATATATAACGACTATTCTATTTAAATTTTCTATGTGTTTATCACATATTTTTTCAAATATTAAAAACGCTTATATAGGAAATAATGCATTTTCCCTTAATTATAAATATTATAATATGAGAAATTTATATATTTCTTCGTTTTCCGATAAATCAAGAGAGGAATTATTGTTGTGGATTTATCATATTTAATTAATTTATTTTCTTTATTATTTCAACATTTAAAAGTATGTGTATATCGAATTTAATATAAATAATTGTACACAAAGTATAAAATAACATTTACAATATATATTTCATTAAGTACATAAAAGTGAATAAATATGATAAGAATATTCTTTTTATAAACTTTTTATTCTAATTTGTTTTATCATTATTATATTTATTTCATATAAATAATGGATATACTTTTCTAAAATTTAAATTCATTTGGTAAATGTATAATGTATTAATGTTTCTTATGAAAATAATTATGTAGCTATATAAAATATAGATTTGTTCATTCAAATCTATTTTTAGAACGAATAATTTTTTTCAATTATTAATTATAAAATTAAAACCTTAGTGTATTTTATATAGAACATAATTTTTATAATATAAAGGCGTATAAAAATATAAATTTTTTAATATAAACTTTATCAACTTTTTTATTGTATTAATAATAGCTCTAAGGGATTTCGTATAACCCATGGATATCATAATTATGTCTAAAGTGCCATATTATATACTATATGATATATTACATTTTAACTCTTTTATTCTTACGATTGAAAATATTATTAACAATATATTTAAAATGTCCCGTAATAATATAACACATATATTTAATATGACATAATATATCATAATTATACAAATAAAAATTCCATTAACATTTTTTATTCATAGCATTTAATTTAATATTATGAAATGACAAAATATAATTTCCTCAGAAAAATTATATTTATAGTGTTTTGTGCTATGTGAACAAATATTTGATATAGGATATTAGGGAAAAAATTGAGCTTGTAATTATATTTTCAAGTATTTATTTTAATTATATGAATAAATGTTAATTTACCATAATAAGTTTTCTGTTTCTTACTCGTATTAATAATTTTTTCCCATTGTGTTGTTATTGTGTATCGTGCATTCAATTTATTATTATAAATGAATTACTTATAAAAACATATGCAGATTTTATGTTTTATTATTTAAATTAATATCATGCTGCACAATATTAACATATCGCATTTCCTGATTCTTTTTCATAATAAATGACATAATTTGAAATATTATATCATGGATGTTCTTTTCTTGTAATTGGTAGTAATATTCTTTTTTATATTGTCATTTCTTATATATTCATGATTTTAATTATGATAGAAGATAATATGAAGAAATAATTTTATAATTAAATACTCCATAATTATAAGATATTATATTATTAAGACACATAATAATAAATATAAAATACTAAGTAATAAAATTTTAATATATATATTATCATATAGTATATGAAAAGAATTAGCAATATGTATTATAAGGTATACTTAAAATGAAACACATATAACATAAAACACATAGAAAGCAAACATTTTGTTAAAGAGTGTGATTAATCATATGTATAAACTAAAATAATATTAGTTTATATTTATAAATATATTTTATCACAATTTCTTATGAGTGCTATATTATAATTAAAAATTTTTTTATTACTAAAGTAACATGAAATTTACAATAAATGTATTTTAAGGCAGTTAGTTATATACATATGTATGAAAATTATTAATCTTTCTTCTAATGTTATTAATATGAGTTTGCTCTCATATATATTATTGAATTTTTGAATAATTTTTAATTAATTTTTACGTTATATTCCACCCTTTTTTCGTTCAATATTTTTAATTTAATCATACTTCATATTATATATGATACGCAAATGATAATATAATTATAACATTTTACAATTTAACGAACAACATTGATATATATTTTAATTAATATTCTTCTCATGGGAAGTAAAATATATTATTTCTTTTATTAGTAGTATCATATTAATAATGTTCTGTATTCACGTAATAATGCATATGTTCCATGTATTTACTCATCAAATAAATCCTCTTATATTTATTATATAAAAACATTTCGATTTTAGAAAACTACATATAAAAGATGAATAAGGAGATATTATAACATGTTTATAATTAATCTAAAGCCTTTTAAAAAATAGTTACTATAAATGATTAATAAATATTAAAGATATTCCTTAATAACTTTATATTACATTAAATAGGATGAATAAAATAAGAAAGATTACTGTTAAAAGCATTAAAGAAACTGAAATAATTAACTTTTTTGGTGATCAAACAGAAGAATAATTGCTATTTTTGGTGGTATATACATAGTATCCACCACGTGCGATAAGTTTTTACATTTAATATTAATTTGTAACCTAATACAGAAAGCTACATCAAAGTCTTTACAATATGATTTACTTTCACTTAAAGTCCCCATATGATTTTCCTATAAAACTATATTTTCACATATAGTATAAATCTTTGTGTAATCACTTTTTTTCTTTTTAACCATTCATTGAGAGACTTGCAAATAAACATATATTTTTCATCAACTTCTTCTATTTTATCTTCATCTTCGCCTAATCCCATGTAATAGCCTTGCTCATTCAAGAACCCTGTGAGCTTACGTAAGTAAATATATTTAATATACTCAAAATGTCGTTGTGCAGCAAAAAATTTATCAGAAACATATCTTCCAAGTATGGAATCCCATTTTTCAAATAATGAATTTTTATTTTACTTATTATAACTCTGCTGCTCTTATAAGGAAAAAAAAATTTAAACAGTTATATAAGAATATAATTCATGAGAAATATGATATAGTATCACTCATTAGCATACGATATTTATAAACGTTAAGCGTAATAATGTTATTATAGTTAATGTAAAAAATTCAAGAATCAGATTTTATTGTATATGGTTCATGTGGTAATCATTAAGTTCAGTTCATATTTAATATTGTTATTAGTGTAATATACATGAATCACATTATAATTTAGTGTTATTAATTAATATGAATAATTACATTATATGTTTCAATTAATATTAATTCTTGTTTTACAATATATTACAATTAAAAAGGGGGAAAAGGAATTACCTTTTATTTTGATTGATGGATAATATATGGTTATATTTCTTGCAACATTATTATATAATCTCTACCTTTATCACACATTAATATGAAAGTTATACATAATATTAATATTAGCTTATAATGCACATATATTTATTTAGAATATAAAAATCATTTTATCGCTTTCTATTCAATTTATATTATATTCATTTTATTCGTTATTTTTTTTCTTTTTATTAATATTTATTTGTTACATATATCATTATCTATAATAACATTGCATTATTAAGATATTTATTCAATCAGATGTATATTTATGATAGGTCTATACTTTATATTTTTTTATTAATTTTTTAATTATATATATATTAATTAAATCTATGAGCCTTTAAAAATATATACGTCATTCATTATAGCACAAAATATATGAATTCTCATATTTGTATGTTTCTATAAAATTTATAAAAATAAAATAGATTAAATTAATTTCAATGGTTTAATAATACTTTATAAAGTCTTATATACTCTACAATTTGTGACAAATTTATATATATAATATATAGCACATTCTAAAAAAAATATATAATATTGATAATATTATATAATATAGAAACGTTTTTTTTTAATATAACACTATTTTTAGAATAATATATATATATTATAATATATATGAGATTTATTTAAATATTTTAAATTAGTCTGTATAAATATTACTTTTTTCTGTTTAATGTTAGTATTTTTCATAAATTTTTATTTTTCAGTTCTACATTAATATATGTTATGTTTTTCCATAAAATACATTTAATAATTATTATGTATATCTTATTCATATTAAAATGCAATAATGTGCTAGGTTAAATAAATAATAAGAGAAATTCCTTTATATATATTTTCTTATTTTTATCATTGACAAATATACAGAAAATTATTTTTACCTATGGGCAATATATAAATGATATTATGTAAATTATTTAATATAAATAAATAATTATACATATGCATTTACTGTTTGTGCTACATATATATATAAATATTATATTTTTATGAAAATCTTTGCATTTTTATATATATTTACCTTTATTTATGCTATGTTAAGCATAGTCAATTAAATATTTTAATTAATTTTTATTGCTAATTATTCTATTATAAAGATAAGTAATAATTCATAAAAATAATATTAAAATTTGAGATAAATGAATTTTTTTTAAATTACATCATAATTATGATAGGAACAGCGTATTATTTATTGCAGGAATACTGATTAAAGTGCTCATATATTAGTCTATAATTTAAGCAAAATTGATCTTTTATTTTTCAAATTTTAAATAAATTTTATATATTTTGAAATTACAAATTTCTACTTAAGAATGGAATTTGTTATCTATTGTTACATTAATTTCTGTATTTTCGAATATATTTATTAAAAATTATTGAATAACCAAGAAATCAATTCATTATAATAATTTTTATACTATTCGAAAGGTATTACTTATTTAAATGTAAATATACCTTATGGATAGCTAAATTCTAATTTATGCATACGTTATAATAAAACATATATATATAAACTGAATGTTAAGTTACTTCTTTTTTATTTAAAATGGGTCATTTATCTATGTTATTTCTAATACACAAAAAAGTACGTACCTATATAAATATTATATATTTTATTTTTAAAAAGAATGGTCTTTATGAAAATAATTAGAGAATAAATACAATTTTGAAAGTTCATAATATATATTCATGTATTATTTTTATTATCAAATACATTAAATGAAGTATGTTACCAGAAAATAGAATAATACATACATTAAAATTTACATATACTAATGAATGATAAAAATATTAATTCTGTTATTATATATATAATCAGATACATAAGAACTCGTAAACACACGTAGGTTATATATAAAAGCATATTAAAGTATAAATAACTACGTGCTAGTAGGCTAAAAAATTATATTGATATACCGAAAAAGGATACATTTATATAATTAAATGTTTATGTAATCATGATAAATGTATAATACATATAATAATTTAAATATAGTTAAATAGAAAATGAGATTACACATGATCTTTTCTTCCTTTATTCATGTTATTGTAATCATATAACCTACTATTAATTGGAATATTAAGCATATATTACAGATGTTCTTCAGAAGTACAAATTTCTCTTTGATAATAAATATAACCAGATTACTTGAAAAATATATGATTAGTTTTTATATAATTATATGTTATATTCATTACAACTATAAATAAAATATATACATATATTTTTTATTTTATTATGATAAATACTGTAAAATATTAAGTTATAAAAGACAGGTGACACAAAATTAAAGGAAAAGTGCGTTTGTAGTTTTTTAAAAATATTTTTACATAAATAACTATATCACTGATGTCGCTATTAAAATAACAGAAAATAAATCCACATATTCCCATAATTCACCCCCAATGGACAGATTAAATAGAAATATCAATAACAAACATCCTACATATGTATTCTCATATATTATTAGGATTTTCTAGTTCTCTGGCTTTATTTATATATTAAAATAAACATTTAAGAACATATTTACTGCGCACCATAATATTTATAATATATATTACTCTAATTAAATGAGTTTTAATGGAATACTATATACGTAATAGAGATGTGGTACACTTGCATACATACTGTACATATATATAATGATTTATTCACAATATCACAAGATTATTATGTAACAAACATGAACTTTATTGTATATTATATTGTCATTAATATATATGAAATTAATAAAGTTTATTATTAGGAGTATTATTTAATTCGAAATATGGTTATACCTATTTAATGTAATCGAAGTAACGCTTATGATATATACCGTATTAAGATAAAAATAATAAAAAAAAATGTGAATTTATTCAGGTTTCTTTGTATTTCATGTGTAGCAAATTTTTTACATAGTTAATTTAATAATACATTAATTTTCATCTTTTCTTACATATGAACTTTTTTTACAATATACTCATATTATATATATAATGACATAATATCATGATGCCATAATACACAGAATCTATAATTAATCTTATATAAATAAAATTATAGTACTTCATAAATAAGTTATGTAAATATGAATAACGAATGAATTTTGAATACACAATTTTTTTTGTTTTATTATTATATATAATTATATTCAATTTATTTTTCTATATTATTAATTTATTAGGATTCATGTAATTTTGTATAATTATTTTAATCAAGTAAAAATAGTCTTTATTCATATATAATATTATTTATACAAATTATGTGCCTATTATATTTTAAATTATGTAAATACCTAATGCTATAATCTTAAATTTAAATATTGAGGATAGTGGATATCTGAAATCTCGTAACATATACATGAAACAAAAATATATATGATTATTATAGCAATAACATATTTTAGCATATTTTGATATAATTCAATTTCTTTATATGGATTTCATGTATGACTTTTAGAGATTCATTCTTTAAATTCATTATAAATATATATATGTTTTGCACATAAGGATTATACAGGAATTGTTGGATGATGTATCAATAATATTTTTCTGTAATGAAATGCTATTATTCCTACCTGCTAATTTAATCAATAACTATATAGGCATACTTTATTTTTGCGTGTTCATATTTATGTTGTAAGATTCTGTTATAATTACATGCATGATACGAAATAATTTATTTTATGTATTAAAAATTGTTCCCTTAATAATATTATTAAAAAATTATGTCCTAGAAGAAATATATATCACATATTTTTTGCAACCCTTCGTGGATTTATGAAATATGTAATTTCCTATACCGTACTTTTAATTTAATCTTATTATTTAAAAATAGAATAATTCTATTACATTAAAATATATGAACAAATGTTGTTTAAAATATTTACGAAATTAATTTATTTTTACCTAATTATATCTTATCTTATAAATGAATTTTAATAAATGGAAATTTCCTCAATAGAAATAGCAGAACATGAACAATAATAATTATGTTGTATTTCATTTTATTCATTTCTAAAATACATATATTTTGGATATACATTGATACATTACTAACTAAATCAAATGACCTTGGTTATCTCTTTCCAGGAACGAATTCTTTTTAATCTTATGCTCTTTATTATCATAATATAGGAAAATTCAAGAAAAAAATTTAGAGTTCGTATTAAGACAATTTTATTTTCTGTAATAAAATAAACAGTCTCTTTCTAATATAAATTTTGTTTTATTATTAAATTTCATATGTGTTTAATTATTATTTTAACATTTAATGTATATGTCATTAATATAGTTACTATATTATTATGTTATACGATATTTTCAGCCAATGTAATATAATATAAAAATTTACAAATATAAAATAACTTATTATCATAAAATTTAGATATATACGTGTTTCATATTCTTGGCTCCTGATTTTAAATATATATTTTTTGAGCTATTTTGCTGATAATATAATTTACTGTGTGTAATATTATGAACGAATTACATAGTTATACACATTTTGTTATACCTTAAAGTATATATTGTGATATTTTTAATATTTATCTATAACAACATAATATTTCTTTTTATTTTTTTGCGTAAATAAACATAGTACTTTTTCAAAATATATTATTCTTTCTCTTTTATACTTGCTTTATCCATATAAAATTTGTATGGATTCACAACTATTTCTGTATATACAATAACAAATGGTTGTATATATCAAAAAAAAAAAATAAAATATTCAATGAATTCTAAGTAAAAATATATATAAAAATCATATATTCTAATTACATAGCATTTCCCCCCACTATTATGTGACTGAATTTTCTCTCGTGATATATAATATTATAAATAAAAACACAAGCAAGAATCAATATAACACAATAATTTATTGAACATATAATATATATCTTTTTAAAACATATAAAGATTAACAATAAAAGGAGAATAATAAAAGTAGCTTAACTACTAATCTTCAAATAATTTCTAAATTATAACTCATATTTACAAAACATTAATGTAAATATATTTGTTTTTATTGAATCATATATTAACACTTATTCATTACTTATTAAATCATAAAATTTTCAAATACATTTATGTTTTTGTAATGTTAAATTTCCTTTATATTATTATTTTTTTTTTCATATTTTATAATTATTTTTATTTAGAAATATTATTCTTGATTATTTTTCATTATTGTATCCATAAATGTTTAGAATAAGCATTTACAATAAATATATATTAAGTAAAATATTATACAATATTGCGTTTATTTAGACACACATATATATATTTTTCTAAAATATATTATGTTATTATTTATCTTTTACAATTACAAGAAATTATTCAATACTATGTATTTTTTTTTTAATTCTTTTAGTGCTTTTTATAAAATGTTAAACGTACTCTCAGCCAATATATCCTGATTAATAACTATAAAAGAGTAATAAATTATTCAATAATAAATAATTAAAATATTCTCTATTCTATTCATAGAATATCCATAAAAAAAGTATATGCAACTCATATTAATTTTAAAGTATGACTAGTGTGTGGCATTCATTAAATAAGGTATAAAATATAATATTAATATATTCTCATAGCAAAAATAATTTTCCCCACTTCATAGCTATATATTGAAATTAATTGAAAAATAAATCAAAATATTTACATTAATTTATATTAAATTATTCTTAGATTTTAAGTCAATTTTTTATTTTTTTTTTATATAAAAATAATAGCAATATTATTTGTAAAGCAAATATTTCTTGAATATTCTTCGTATTACATTAATTAGAAGGCTTTGTTTTAATTTTATAAATATTTATATTACAAATTTTATATATACACATAATAATTGATAATATATATTTTTTGTAATGAAAATTATTTATAAAATCTCAGAAGAATAATGAAAATATGTAAATATTTTAATAATAAAATTTTAGACCCTTAAAATTAATATACACAAAGGAAAATGGATTTATATTTTATTTCATATTTGGTTATACATATAAATAGATTTTTCAAATAGGTGATTTTTTTTAAACATTCATGTGATTAAAATCCATGAAACATAATCAGTTGTTGTGATAATATAATTTATTGAAAACGAAAGAATTAGATTAATAATATGAAGAATGAAAGAACACACGAATACAATGTATTAAATATGAAATTATATTTTTACATATAATTACAGTTTAAAAAATATATAACTAAAAATACATGCATGAAACATATGAAGTTGATTCGTATAATAATATTAGATTAAAAATAAATATGTTCATAAAATTTAGTATTATTATTTATATTAATATTTTCCAATATTGTGTTATATATATGCTGTAAATATATCATTAATTTTTAAAATATAAAAATGTATAATTATTATTAAGGAAAAAAAAATAATGTAATATTTATAATGCTACTTTTTATGAGACGAATAAATTACACAAAATAAAAGTATATTTGTATATGCATATTTATTAAATAACAAAATTTATATTATTCTTTATAAAAGATAATGCTAAAGCAAATATATTTTTAGTTTTTTAAATATATTAAATAAATTAAAATCTCTAACACCTTAATATTATTCATTCAATAAATTACCATGGTTAATAAAATTCATTGTTTATTACTTTTACTATAATAGATATAAATAAAATATAATGTTTTTAATTTCCTATTTCTTTTATTATTTGTTTATTTATATAGTTAGCTTTTATCAACTTTGTTTTTTTATAATTACTTTTTTATAGAGTCAATTTAAAAAAAATACGGACAAATATAAATTATTTGAAGGATGGGATAAAGCGCAAATAAATAGTGATGTTGTTGATTACAATATGATACTGAAAAGAATGAAGTATAATGATCATAATTCTTTTCACATTGGATGTTTGCTCTATGAAAATTACACTAATGCAAAAATCCAACATGAATTATTTAATAATGTTTGCACTTATTTTAAAGAGTGGTTAAATAATAAAGTAGATGAATACAGGAATAATAATATGATATGTGGTGCAAACAAATTATTGAATGAAAATTTAAAGGCTTTATGGGAAGAAAAACAAAAAGCTCAGGACGAAGAAGAAAATTGGTGCCAATGGAAACCCTCTACTGATTACTATTGTTACGTTATATCTCCATTAAAAGCTAGTTTATCTACTATTTTTATCCTTTTAATAATTTTTCTTCTTGTATTTTTTATTTATTATAATGTACTATAAAAATTTTTATAAAATGTTTAATGACATTATAAGGAATATTTCTACTTATGTAAGAGCAAAATTAATAAGGTTATTTACATGTGTTACATTTTCTGTTTATTTATACTTCATATATAGATTTCTAAAATCAAGAAATTTATATATGATAAAAATTATAGGGAGAATATAATAAGGTATTATATGCAACGTTTACATCCCTTTAGAAATAGGCAAGATTTTTCATTAGATTTTAACACAATAAGATTAATGTACACTATCTGTATGGGATAAGAATTTTTAGTAAGCGCAATGGAATATATCATACACTTTTGTTTTATATTTTTAATAAAAAGTGATACTACAGAAAAAATTTTATTCCTATATAAATGTAAAAATGTATATATTTTAAAATAAAATTGAAAAATATTTTGTTGCAATTATATACATCTTATAAGATACAAGTGTAAATATTGTTATATAATAAAAGTATAATCAATCAGAAATACAATTATTTAATTTAGCATATTATATATAATACTGTATATATTTAATATTGTCCTTATCGTACAGTAATCATATAATATAATTTAAGATTTGGATACGAACTTTATTTACATTTTATATATATGAGCTTTATAAAATTATTAATATTATTATTAATTTAAATCAATTAAAAGATTTGAAATAAAGTCATAATTGTGATTCTTTTTATATTTCTTGACTTCACATTAAATATTGTATCTATGTATATGCAGCCAACTTTACATATGATATATGTTTAAATTATATTTTTGGAGAATTTACAATATATAAATATTATATATTGTAGTACATGAATATTTCATTCTGTTCTGATATATATTATATTTTTTTATTCATTCACTTTTTCTTTTACAATATAGACGAACGTAATGAACTGATATAAAAGTAACACATATAGGGACTATTTTGTACGTTCATTTAAGAAATATATGGTAATTAAATATAAATGGTATTACATATCATTATCAAAAAAATAAAGAATGCATACATTATAAAAAAATGTAATTCAATAAAAATATTCTCATAACATGTAAATATTTATTAAATATAATCTATATAAATGTAAATTAAATAGAAATTGTTCTGCATAATTTATAATATATAGAAAAAGGCAGGTAAAATTCCTTTTATATTTATGCCTTTAAATTCTGTATGAAATTTAATATTTAATTCGATGTATTATCGCTTATGTAGGAACATTAAAATATATTATTGTTATCCTTCGTATAAAATTTAATACTTTTTTTTATACATTACTATTTCCATCTCTAACATTCTATGATATAAATAGATAATTACTTGTGCTATAAATTTTAAATTATTTTAATAAAATAAACTACTAAGTACACTAATATGCTGAAACCCAGATATAATTAACCAATATGAATTTTATAAAAAAAATAAACAAATATAATAGTTTTATTATATATTATCATTTCTATATTTTTACATCTAATATTATTTATGAAAATTAAAAAGACTTTCTTAAATAATATTATAAATTTTCCTGAACCACAAAGATACAAATTAATCTAAGTTTTTAGCATTATAATTATAATAGATTTTTTCATTAATAGAAATAACACAATATGCTTCTACGCCTAAATCAATATAATGCAAAAAATAAAACATATAGCTTTTGTTGTCATTTTCTTATGCGCACTATTATGAATTTAAAATAAAACATGAGTATTATTTATATATGTCATAACTTTAAAATAATTTTTTTAATTTTGAATATATATTATATAAAATATGCATCATTCACATAAATTTTAAATGTGAATGTACTAAACTGTATTTTAACATTTACACTATTCTTATGATTACATTGGAATATAATGTACAATGTTGTGTTGTTGATGTTGAAATAAACATTTGACACATAAATTATAGTTATTATGATGTTTTTAAATAATTGTAATTAATTTACTATAAAAATTTAATAGATTATTCCATATGATATAATACTAAAATTGATTATATTTATTTTCGTAAATTTTTATAAATTGTGTTTATTTATTATGTGTATACTCTTGTAAAATAACTCCCTTATTTATGTATTATATAATTCATTTTTATATATACACCCTGATATAATTATAATAAAAGTAAAAATATAATTTTATCGCATAATCATTATTTAAAACATGATATATTAAATATTTTTTGTATCCTTTTTAATAAGCACATTTGATGTATTTATACTATGAACATTATGTAATAACTGTTTCTATATTTAATCATTTCTTATAATAGTAAATGATTTATTTTTATAAATGATATTATAATTTATCACATATAGAAGTAGTATAATATAAGAATTATATTTTACATTGTTAAATTAAATTATAAAATAAAATATTTTTACTTATTTGTAAGTATAAATAAATTTATATTTTATTGAATACTATGGTAAATGTCATTTTAACTGTATAGCAAAAACAACAATAAAATTAATTTTTATTTGTATTATTCATATATGTTGCTTAAAATATAGTTCCCCTGTTGTATAATTATTCATTAATCACATAAAAAAACTATAAATACTTATGGTAAGACTATTTTTATAAGATCAGCACATGTACTATGTGAATTTGAATATGAAAAAAAAAAAAAAAAAAGGAACTAATATATATGATTTTTATTGGCATAGAAAAAATGTTCAAAATAAGATAAGATAATAATTTATATTCACTCAATAATAAGCATGTTTTAGTGTAAAATCCAATTTAATGTTGCCCAAAATTAACAATGCCGTTTTTATGATACATTAAGGTTATAGATTCTTATTAAATTTTATTGGACAATATATGTTCATACTTAACAAGAGATAATAAGTTTTAACATCATTTTAACATTAAGTAAAAATTATATACATTATTCATTTATATTTTCAATTCTTCATTTACTTCTTTAATACAGTGAATAGTTTTTTTTCAAAATAATGAAAGTTATTCAGGTTCTTTGCTTATTTATGCGATACAAATAAAATATTAAAATATAATTATACACAACTACATTTCTGGAATACACTGATTCCTATGTAATAATACTCGCAATAATCTTGAGGACTTCTTTTTCCCCTATTCATTTGTTTAATATCAGGGTGCAAGGGTTTCGGTTTCAGGGTTTTGGGGATCAGGGGTTACGTTTCAGGGTTTAGCTTTTAGGGTTCTGTGTTTTGTTTTTCAGTTTGAGGGTTATGTTTTTTAGGTTTTTTTTTTGGGTCTTATTATATATATGCAATATTATATTTTTTCTTTTAATATTTATAATTATATATACAATTATGTTTAATCGGATTTTACTTAATTTCTTTTTTATATGTATTTTTTTTTTTCATTGATTTATCTATAGTATTATCACTTTTGAATTTTTATATAACCTTCTCATGTTTTTTTAATCAGATATCTTATGAAATAAATAAACGGAACATCATTATTCCTGCGTATATATTCCTCCTCCTTTTACCGGCTGATTATGATTGATATCTATTTTTCTTATTAGTAATATTATTTCCATAGTTCAATCTATTTCATACAAATTCTTATATATTTGAAATAGTTTTGCACCTTATTTTCTATATTATTTTTCTATTTTTTTTTCTATATGAATTAGCAATTACTTTTTCCATATGATGATCTATCCATAACATGTGTATATAATCAATCATATGCATGTATTTTCAAATTTAATAATTTCCTTTTTTCAGTATAATTTATTAAACATGATATTTTGCTTCACTGATTTTTTTTGATATTAATTATATTATCTGAACCATCCATAAAATATTTTCCAAAGTTATAGTTATTTACATACTCCTTGGAT
>NW_021629420.1:0-3173 GCF_002157705.1 Plasmodium gonderi | reverse complement strand
ATTACTTAATTTCTATCTACATTCATATCTGAATAATTGAGTAATGATTCATATATCATTTTTTTTCTCCTTAGTAGAAGTTCAAAGGACGATATATTATAGAAAACAAAAGTATTTAATATTTTTCCCTCAGTATCATGGAAAATTTTGCATAAAAATTAGCTATATATTTCAATTAGTTCTCTTCTTAGTTTTTTTAGCATTTTACTGATTTTATAGTATTGTTTTTCAACACTTATCCTTCTTTTTTATATATATCTATATACTTCATATTTTTACAATTTGTAAAATGTTCCTGACATAAGATTCCAATAAGTTTATTTATTTATAAGAACCGAAAATAAATATATATCATGCAATAATTCAATGTAACACCATTTTTTACTATACCTCGTTACATAAATATTATCATCAGACGCAACAATAATTTATATGTTCTTTTTGCTGCATTATATTGAATATAGAATTTGTGAATAAAATAATTATTCTTATGTGTTATAAAAAAAAAGGTATATTTTATTTTAACTTTTTAAAATCAAGAAATAAAAATTATCCATTAATATAAATATATCTTTTATGCACCATTCAAATTTTTATTGCCGTGTGTTAATATATACAAGGGTCAAGATTATTATTTGAATTAAAATATAACCTGATATATTATAATTATTAAATAATATAATTTTCATATATTTTAAAACGATGAATAATAATATATATAAAAAATATTATTTTAACAGTGAATTAAACATGAATCACTCTCCATAATAAATGTTATATTTATTGTATGGGATAATAGTATATTTTATGGGTATTATAACTTACTAATTATTTTTAATTCTTAAAAGTTTTCCTTGAAAACATATTATTCCTATAAAAGTAACTAAAAATATAAAATTTATAAAATGCTAAACTAAGCTATTATGAATTATCATGTAAATTATTTTTTTGTGATATATAAATATTTTAAGCGTTTTGAATTTAAGCATAAATAGTACAAAATGATAAATAATTATTATTAAAATCATTTTTTTTCTTTTATTGTTCCAAAAAAAACGAAAAATATATATTCTGTTTATATTATTTTTATTTATTTAGTAATAGGTATATTGCAGCATTCATTTTATTTTGCATTTATATATATCTATTCATTATAAATAGCATGAATGACAGTCTTTATATAATTTATAAGAATTATAAAAAGGAAATCTCAATTTTTTATTCAATATAGAATAATATGTTCTGGTAAAATAAAAATAAATTATATATATTAAAATATAAGCATTTTATGTCATTCCGTCTCTGCTTATTATAACATTTTTATTATTTGATACAAGGAACAAATATATTGTTTAATTATAAAAAGTTCATAAAATTAATACAAATATTTATAAATTCATTTTTTATAATACAACTATATATAACATATAATAGATTAATAATTTATATAATATGCAGTTTCTGTGAAATATCGTAGGCGTAACTTATGTACTCATGTTTATAATGTTAAAGGATATTTTATAACATATTGTCTAAATGACCTCCAGTACAAAATTATTTATACATACTTTATAGAGATTTAGATATAATTAACATGTATTACCATTAAAAATTTTATTATATGTGTATTATTCTTTGCATAATGATAATTAAAATATTAATTTATAATTCATAAAGTATTAATCATAAATTATAACATGCATATTACGTAAATGTTTTCAATTCATCTAAATTGTTATTGAAACTAAAGATTTGTGATAAAAATATACTATGTAAAATAAATATTTCTTTCATAAATATATTTATCATTTAATTTATCGTTTAGTATAATTATAATATAGAAGTATGTTGTACATATAACTATATTATAGTTGTATTCTTTATTATAAAATATTATCACTAAATTCTATTACTATATAGATACTTTTTTAATGTGAATCAATACACTAAAGTAATAATTCCATGTGCCCATTAGTACAATGGATAATAATATAAAAAGAGTAAAAAAAAAATTAAAATTTTTTTGTAATATATATAAATTATAAATTGTAAATTATATTTTATCATTGTAGTATTCATTCTTACAATTTTGTTGTTCAACAACCTAAAAAAAACAGTTTGTTCTTATGAATTAATTCACATAGTTTTTTTAAAATGGATAACGCGCCCCAAACAAAAGATACGGTATGTTTCTATTTATTGTTATATTCATAATACATATGATATAATTTTAAAATATCCTTATTTGTGAAAAAAAAGAAATTCTTTGTATTAAAAAAAATTATTTTAAAATATATTACTCATTACTGCTTTCTTTTTTAGTTCGATTTTACTAATATATTTCCCCAGTGTCAAGATGGTTTTCAGTGGATAAATTTTACACCTCATGGTGAACTTCCTGACAAGTTAACAAGTTTGTGTAGTGACTTTAACCTTAATTATAGAACTTCTCATAGTCCTCATCCTTTTGTTACAGATTGCCGACTTGTTACATATTATTTAAAGCATATACAAAATAAAGAAAAAAATATTATTTTAAATGCATGCTGTAAATATTTCTTTTACAAGCTGAAAAATCTGCTGAAAAAATTTCCATCAACATGTCAAGACACAAAGAGTTGTTATGAAGCAATAAAGAGCTTAAGCTGCCAGAAGAAATTCAATGAACAGATTTCTCCATTATTTTCGCTATGTGATAGTAAAGTTAGTGATTCAGTTGAAAAGATATTTCATATATTTGAAAGGATTGATTATACTTATGATAATTTAAGCTTATTAATAAGCAACAAGAGAAATCCTGTCGATTCGAAATTTAAAAATTTTAAAAGTGGGATGAATTATTTAGAAGGATTTCATAATATGTATAACGACAGTTTTAAAGAATTACTTATAAATTTTAATAATTATTATTTAGAATATGTAAAAAAATTAAATCAAAATGATTCCTCTGTTAAGGCATTCATGAGTTATCGAAGTAATGATGGAGATATTACAGGAGTATTGAAGGTACTAGATAAAAAGCCACAAATGCACGCAATAACAGGTACAGATACTGCTATAGATACTAGTACAGTTTCTATTACAAACAATGGTGCCCAAAGAAGTACAGGAATATGTTTTTTATTCTTCACAATATTAATAATTATGTTCATATTGTATAAGGTTAAAAATAA
>NW_021629419.1:0-2052 GCF_002157705.1 Plasmodium gonderi | reverse complement strand
ATTTGATCAGAATTATTTAAAAATGTAATATCCTTTGGCATTACATAATACTTAAAGTGCATTTCGAATTTTAAAATATAGACAATACTTATTATTTTTTAATTTTACCTTTTTTCATAATTTTTATTACATACTTTATCAATAAGTGTGTTTGTTCCCCAAAATTTACAATATTGATATGAGAAATTTCATTACATATTAGTTTTATTAGTTCGTGGAATATATGAACATTGGCATATTTTTTGTTTTTCATTTTTAATTAGTTTTATTTTAAAGGTTTTTTTTTATTCTAATTTGTTTTTTTGTGTTTTTACATTTAATTAATGTATTATATAATTGTAATTTATGAAAAATCGAGCAATTTGTTTTGCGTTTAATTTAGTTATCATAAAAATATGAGCTATATTTTTATTTTCTAAAGTAAAATTAATTTGTCACATTTACACAAAATATGAAAAATAGATGAATAAAACTTGATGACTAAATATTTCATTTAACTAGAATTAATATTGCATTATAATAAAAATTAAAACATAACAAAACATTATATTTAGAGTGGTATTGTCAATTATGATATAAGTAAGAAAGATTTTCATGCATATTTTTAATCAGAATATAAGTATAGTGTTAAAATAATTAATATAATCAACACATAATTCTATGAATAACAAAGATAATGGAAATGATAAAGTCCTTTTAAGGTAGTATATGTGGGAAAGGGATAAATTTATATTCTATGAGAAAAAATAAGAAAATATATTAATTATAGTTTTAAGGAAAGCACAATTTCACCTAATATTTATGACTCCTTATATTACCCGTAGAATATATTTGATATTCATTAAGGTATTGATATGAATTTAGATCTTTAATTATATATTATTGTCATTTTTTTTGAATATAAATAATCAATTTTATATTTTTACTTTAATGAATATAAATAAAATTAGTAAACTATTATGTGTTAATAATGTAAAAAATACTTATATATATTTAAGACACATAATTATGAATTACATATATTCATGAGATAATAAATTAGACGTTTAATTAAATCAAAAAATGTACTAATATAAAAGGAACAAAAGGTATTTATCACGAGGTATTATATGTACTTGATGACATAAATAATTGCACTACATGTTTATATTATTTTTAAGGAATAAACATTGTGCATCCGTATTTGAATGAAGATGAACATAGCTAATTAAAAACTGTATGTGTAGATATATTATATGTTCTTTTACCACGTGTACTATCAAAATTATATTATAGATAAAAAATCATAAATCATAAATATTAACGTAAAACATTATATTAAAATAATGATATACATTACTATTTAAGGGAATTTATCAAGCTATGGGATCCTAAGAAATCCCTTGAGAAGGTACTTCTAAAGATCCTAATTGTTTTATTTAATGTATCATTACATAATTAAACAAATAAATTTTACATTGGTTTAATCTTCGTTCAACTAAATAATAAAATTAGGGAAATTTATTAGTTTATAAAATGTGTTTACAGTGATTACATAAGACACTCTTTTCACTTTAATTTTACACCATATTATATCTTCATATTTCCAAAGATTTTGCATGATTTATGGAATTATGTTTAAAAGTATAAGAATAAATCATGTAATAAATGCAATTTTTGTTTATATCACAACATATGTTCTTGTATTAGAATAAAGCTAATTCTGTGTTTTGGAAAAATATGTAGCAGTTTCCTTGAACATAATTCATTTTGATCAATCAAAAGCTTTATTTGTATAATTATAACAATTATCTTAATTATACAAGTGATAAAACATATGTTTGATATATTGTTATTTCAAAATTACTACCTTTATAAGAATAGTATATATGTTTATAATTTCATACGTCATGATATGAATATATAATTTATATTGAACATTGAATATCTGCAAATAAGATTTGAAGCTTATTATGGGTTATATATTATAACAAATGTCTAAGGCGGAAATAACAGGTGTAGCATAATTATTGTTTTTTATTTCTTATATAAAAAATATATATTGTAAATATT
>NW_021629418.1:0-2124 GCF_002157705.1 Plasmodium gonderi | reverse complement strand
TAAATTATATAATAATATACAATATATTAATGCACAAGAAAAATGTAATTTTTGTTATTATTAAATACATTTGATCAGAATTATTTAAAAATGTAATATCCTGTGGCATTACATAATACTTAAAAGTGCATTTCGAATTTTATAATATAGACAGTACTTATTTTAATTTTAATTTTTTTTATAATTTTTATTACATACTTCATCAATAAGTGTGTTTGTTCCCCAAAATTTACAATATTAATATGTGAAATTTCATTACATATTAGTTTTATTAGTCCGTGGAATATATGAACATTGGCATATTCTTTGTTTTTCATTTTTTAATTAGTTTTATTTTAAACGTTTTTTTTTATTCGAATTTGTTTTTTTGTGCTTTTACATTTAATTAATGTCATAAATATTTGTAATTTATGATATATCGAACAATCTCTTTTGCGTTTAATTTAGTTATCATAAAAAAATGAGCTACATTTTTATTTTCTAAAGGAAAATTAATTTGTCACATTTACACAAAATATGAAAAATAGATGAATAAAAATTGCTGACTAAATATTTCATATAACTAGAATTAATATTGCATTATAATAAAAATTAAAACATAACAAAACATTACATTTAGAATGGTATTGTCAATTATGATATAAATAGGAAAATTTTTCGTGCATATTTTTAATCACAATATAAGTATTGTGTTAAAATAATTAATATAATCATCACATAATTCTATTAATAACAAAGATAATGCAAATGTTAAAGTCTTTTAAAGATGGTATATGCGGGAAAGAGATAGAATTATATTCTATGAGAAAGAATAAGAAAATAAATTAATTATAGTTTTAAGGAAAGCACAATTTCACCTAATATTTATGACTCCTTATATTACCCGTAGAATATTTTTGATGTTCATTAAAGTATTGTTATGAGTTTAGATCTTTAATTATATATTATTGTCATTTTTCTTGAATATAAATAATCAATTTTATATTTTTACTTTAATGAATATAAATAAAATTAGTAAACTATTATGTGTTAATAATGTAAAGAATACTTATATATATTTAAGACACATAATTATGAATTACATATATTCATGAGATAATAAATTAGATGTTTAATTAAGTCAAAAAATACACTAATATAAAAGGGAACAAAAGGTATTTATCACGAGGTATTATATGTACTTGATGACATAAATAATTGCACTACATGTTTATATTATTTTTAAGGAATAAACATTGTGCATCCGTATTTGAATGAAGATGAACATAGCTAATTAAAATCTGTATGAGTATATATATTATATGTTCTTTGACCACGTGTACTATCAAAATTATTTTATAGATAAAAAATCATAAATGATAAATATTAAAGTAAAACATTAAATTAAAATAATGATATACATTATTATTTAAGGAAATTTATCAAGCTATGGGATCATAAGAAATCCTTTGAGAAGATACTTCTAAATATTCTAATTGTTTTATTTAATGTATCATTACATAATTAAAGAAATAAATTTTATATTGGTTTAATCTTCGTTCAACTAAATAATAAAATTAGGAAAATTTATTAGTTTATAAAATGTGTTTACAGTATTTACATAAAACACTCTTTTCGCTTTAATTTTACACCATATTATGTCTTCATATTTCCAAAGATTTTGCATGGTTTATGGAATTATGTTTAAAAATATAAGAATAAATCATGTAATAAATGCAATTTTTGTTTATTTTACAATATATGTTCTTGCTATAGAATAATGCTAATTGTATGTTTTTGAAAAATATGTAGCAGTTTCCTTGAACATAGTTCATTTCGATCAATCAAAAGCTTTATTTGAATAATTATTACAATTATCTTAATTAAAAAAGTGATAAAATATATGTTTGCTATATTGTTATTTCAAAATTATTACCTTTATAAGAATAGTATATATGTTTATAATTTCATACGACATGATATGAATATATAATTTATATTGAACATTGAATATCTCCAAATAAGATTTGCAGATTATAATGGGTTATATATTATAACACATGTCTACGGCGAAAATAACAGATGTAGCATAATTATTGTTTTTTATTTCTTATATAAAATATATATCTTGTAAATATTGTTTAA
>NW_021629417.1:3105-3498 GCF_002157705.1 Plasmodium gonderi | reverse complement strand
AATATAGTATAAATGATGAATTATAATGTACATTTAACTTTATTTATATATAAAATAACAAATATTTATAACAATACCAATATATAATTATGTAAAATAAATTGGGTTAGTTATGTGAAAAAAACAATTTTTAATAAGATTAAAATTTATATATTACCAGAAAGCACTGAGTAATATATCGTTATATCTTTATTAAAAAGCGTAATTCATACGAGAATTACTATTTTTACTACACAAAAAACATTTATATGGAATTAGAATTCAATAATTTTGTATTATAAAAGATTTCATTAAAACATTATCGTTTATTATACATTTATGTATTTTTAAAATTCCTTACATACAGTTCAATATATGTTATTTATGGATTATTAATTTTTAGTTTCAGATTTT
>NW_021629417.1:0-2710 GCF_002157705.1 Plasmodium gonderi | reverse complement strand
TAATTCATTCATTGTTTGCTAAATTTTAATGCATATATAACCACAATTCATTCTTATAAATGTGTATATTATAGGAAAATTAATTATATGAATTGGTCTTAAGGATACTTTTATATTTTCTTTAAAAAGCATCATATTATTTTTTTATAATTAAATTGCATAAATTCATATATAAAATATGATGGAGTGTATTTTTCATCTTTTGAATATTATGGGAACTTAATAATATAATCGCTTGAGAATAAATTAAAATAAAAAGTAATTAAATCATTTTTTTCAAAAATATAATGTGTTTAAATTTATTAGACCGTATTCTACAATGATTGTTGCGAGATTATTTTTTATAGATATTATTTTAAGCAGACTTTATAATATATTATTCAGCATATATTTATACACCTTATTTATCATCCATAAAATATCTAATATATGGTCGCTGTTTAATCTGGAAAGAATATACATATAATCATGAAGCCAAAGATATCCTATTTTATCTCTTGAACATGGTAAATAAATTATATGTCGTTTGAAGAATTAAAAATATGTCTAGTTTTTTACCTTTCTACATTCCATATTAGTATCTTTTAAATATATAATATTTTAATATTACAGAATTTATACACTTTAAATGTACTCAAAATATTAATTAATAATTAACCTGTTTATTCTCAATTATTAAATAAATTCCTAAAAATTAATTACATAAATAAGAACAAAATATGTAAAACATTACTATAATTCATAGTCTAAGTAGAGATGTGTTTTTATATTGCTCAATATACATAAAAAATACGTATATCATAGGTTATATTTAATGAGAATATATTGGTAAAATATGCTATTTAAGAGAAAATCTACTAAATAAAAATAAAACAGAATTTTTTTTTTTTTAAATATTTCATTAATTCCTCATGTTCACATTAAGAATGTGCTGCTTCCGACATATATAATAAAATTTCAATATTCTAAAGAATTTTTAATGTTACAAAATATAAGTAATATTTCATTCCAAAATTATATAATATAATTTATAGAAACACAGTTTGAACATAATATTTTTTATTACAAATATTTACATATATTACAATGATTCCTATTTTAATTAAATAAGTACGTATATATTTACACAATATATTAATTTTGTACGGATTACTCAATATTAAAAAATATATAAATAATTATTATTTGTAATTTTAAAAATTCGGATATAAAAAAAAACAAAAAAAAATTCAGATTTACTAATGAATAGAACAATAATATATATCTATATAATAATGAAATGAATTCTGAATTTCTTAATACAAAAATGTAAAGTAAAAAAAATAACATAAAATATCATACATACATAAATAAATATAAATAGAAAAAATAAAATCTATTAATTTAGACAAACATATAATGTAAATATAACTAAAAACTAAGCACTAATACAGTATACACTATATTATGAATCCTAAAACCTGAAAATTTTGTATATAATTTATAATATTATGTTACATTGCTTCTTATCTCCACAATGACTGTTATATTACATTATAATCTTCATTCATTTTATTCATATGACTTATATGTATATAATGCAAATTAAGAAAATGTAATTTAATAATTTTATATCTATTTTAATATATAATTGTTCAAATTGCAAAATCATTGAATGTAAGACAATTTATTGAAAACTTTTATATTCGTAAGATTAGGTTTTATATACTAATGAAATAAATACAATAAAGACTTAAGCAAAATATTTTATACATATGTTATATACAACAGCACATATAATTTTTACTCATAATTATTCTTTATTCAGTGAATTATTAATAAGATATAACTTTTATTCATAATGATAACATTGATATTATATTTTAACAAATAACATTTTATTATTTCAGAGTTACGTATCTATGTTTTTCCCTCTTGACGTTAATTATAGAATAAAATATATTAAATGTTACAAGTTACGCATGATCTATATTAGGATGCAAAATAATTAAACATATATTGAGAGAATGGCATTAATAAATCAATATTTTAATAAAAATAATTTAGGGTTCAAACATTCAAGTAACTAGTGACCTAATGGTCACAATTTAATATATATTTACGCATAAGAATAATAATTTTATTTAGATATAAACATAAGAGTATCACTTATGGGTGGAAATATTGTACATAATAATTATAAAAATATAAAATGCAGTGTATTTACGTATTTATGTTCCATATATTTTATAAAACATCGATCAAAATAAGACTATTTTTTTTTTCAATTATTTTTTTCTCTTTAGTATGAATTGGTTAAGCAATTTTCTTTTTGTCAAGGTATTATAGAAAATCATAGTGATCAATATACGTACATGTATCCAACTGAATGCAATGATATTAAAGAATTTTCACAGCTTGTTAATTTTGATAATGAAAATAATATATGCCGCAAATCTATGTACTATTTAAATAAAATACAAAGTTATGATTCTACCATCAAAGTTTCCGGCTGCTTATACTTGTATTACTGGTTATATGATCAATGTAAAGGAAAATATGCGAGCGCAGAAATTTTAGATATTTATATTAAATTTATCAATAAATACAACAAAGAAAATGACCCTATATGCAAAGAATATGAGAAAAATAATATTTCCAAATATGAATTTAACAAACTCAAAGATATATATGATCTAAACGAAAAACTCATAAACAGTGATACTAATTC
>NW_021629416.1:3447-6618 GCF_002157705.1 Plasmodium gonderi | reverse complement strand
AATAAAAAATATAAAAGAATAAAAATATATTATTACCTAACGGAAAAAAGCCTTATTGTACCTTTAATTGATATAATTATTCTTTTAATATAAACCTTCGGTATACATTCATAAATATACAAGGATTACCATATAAAAGAGAAAAATAATAACAGATGACAAATAATAATTCCAATAAGTATATATATAACCATCAAATAATTTCTATATCTTCATTCAGTTAATAGAAAATAAAAATAATATCTCACCAAATATCAAATTGAGTGAAATTAATAATATTGAATATATCTATTTTCCACCTATATTAAAAAATTCATATACTGTGTTATAAAGTATATAAATATAATTGCTCACACAATTATCACTAAATCATTCACACTAGTAATTTAATAATGTAAAATATTTTTTAACACTTAAATTCATTACATAAATAAAATTAACAGAATACCAATTACAATAAAAATATTTGTAAATATAAAAATACAAAAAACAAAATAAAATATATATAAAACAATAAAATTCAAACGTGAACATGAAGAAGCAAGCATTAATTCTGAAACACAAAACCTATAACATAAATCATAAAAATAAAACATACAACCTAAACTATAAGTAACGATAACTAAATCCTTAAGACAAAAAGCATACAATATGAAACCCTAACGCTAAAACATAAATAAAAAACAAAACATTAGATCCAAAACGTCGTATCCTGAATCCTTAACAATAAAACATAAATCCTTAAAAAAAAACACACAACAAAAGAATGAACCATTAACACCATATCCAAGACGCTAAACCCTAAAAACATGAACCATAAAAACATAAATAATAATAGCATAAACCCTGAAACATAAACACTAAAACCAAAACCGTAAACCCTAAAACCTAAACCTGCATACACATTTTTTTTGTAGTTTATTAGGTGTCTAACTCATTACTATCTATTATTTTACTATAATTACACTAAAGTAAGTTTTTCTTTTAACATAAGTATATTATGATTTGCTTCGACAAATATACATTATGTTATACATTTTTTCTTCTAAATCCATGGAATTATTATCATATTCAGTAAAATGATCCTCATATGATTCTTCATTTGTTTTCTTTAAGGTCTTTCCCATTCTTATAATAATGAGGTATAAATAGTGTCTGAACGGTGTAAACTAACATTTTAAAAATCTTTTAATGACTTTTTTTATATAGATTTATTAATGTAATTTTATGTTTAATCAAATGTAATAATATTAGTACAGCATTATAATTTTTTAACAGTATTTTTATTAACCTTATAGAAACCCAAGAAGATTACTCCTACAATAATAATGATAAATACTGTTCTTATTATAGTTTTTATGCTAGTATTAGTAGAAGAGGGAGGAAGTAAAAAATCAGCTTCGAAAAGTCTAGAATATCGTTGTACGTAACCAATTTCTTTTAACGATTTGCATGTTATATCATAATCATTAGAATAATTATCATTAGATAATCTTGATAGCTCTTCCTTGCAATTATCATTGGATTTCCAGTCAATATTTTCAATTAAGCACCTAATCTTATTTAACTCTTTAACCAAAGAGGTGTCATCTTTTATATTATTAATATGTATTAATTTATTATATACTTTAATTAATTCATTAAAGTAATCACATAATGTTTTTTTTATCAAGACTTAATTTAATAGAATAAATAAGATCATTGTACTCTTCATATAACTTATATAATTTACTAACTTTATCAAATAAATCTTTATTCATATAATTGATATCCTTTATACATCTGTTATATTTATCGTCATTATTATTATAGTGAACATATTCTATGAAATATCGAAATATGTACCATTTTGATTTAAAATCTATGTCTATAAATTCTCTAATTTTTTTGTTTATCCAATAGTTAATAAAATTACAGCATTCCGAGTTATTACATGAATCTTCTTTTTTAAAATACTCAAAATATTTTTTTATCCTCTTACAACTATGAATAAATCTATCCCGTATAGTGCTTTCAATAGTTCTATATTCGGGATTTAAAAATATATTAATATCATCTGTATTTACTTCAGTTCCAACTGTTGTATCGAAAATTTCTTTAAAAAATATGTAATCTTCTATTGCGTAATACTGATAAAAATATATAAATTACAAAATATGCATAGGTAAACTTAAATGTTAAATAAGTAATATTATTGATAAATTTCTAAAATAATCCATTCAAAAAAATAAGCTATTATTTAGGATTGTATATGCATATAAAAATTCGTTTCACTACTTACATCTGTTGACATTATATACATTAAAAAAAAAAATTAGTTTAATATTAATATAATTTTATTTGTAATTATTGAACAACAGATAAAATTAAATATTTTTTGTATCGTAAATTAGTATTACAAATTTTAAATTTTAACCACATACTTTATTAAAAAAACATTTTTATTAATATATATTTCTGTAATATAATTTTCTCTTAGCAATGTATAAAAAAAGAAATATTATGTATGTTTATATTATTATGAAATATTTTATATACATTAAACTAATATATGAAAAACATACAAATATGAAATTATTAATAATATAAAAAGATGATATCTTTTATAATGTTTTACTCAGGGAAATAAATTATTCTTTATGCTTAATGCCTATCGATGAGTAATATATATTATGATAAGTATGAATGGTTCATTGAATAAGAATTACACAAACATAAATATGATGTATTTTATAATATAATTTGTATACTATTATGATTTATGTATATATATATATATACATTATAGGCTCGTATTTTAAAATTAAAAGAATTAATACTATTTTGCGTCAACTGCGTTCTGTAATAAATTTATTTATCTTAAAATATATCTTTATATTATAAAAAAATATATTTATGTAAAACTAAAAATACAATATAAATTATGTTCTTCTCCTATGAATTTTATATTTACAAGAAAAAATTATTATTATATAACATTAAATAAAGACTTATATTAGCATATTATGTAATATATTATATACATTAAAATAAATGATTATACGTTATGCCCAATTACATATTTTGTTAAAAATGATATATTATATATATGAATATAATAATTAAAAAAGTGAGAAAACTGTATAATTTAATCATATATAAAATTAAAGGAAAATAAATAATGCATTGCTT
>NW_021629416.1:1275-3229 GCF_002157705.1 Plasmodium gonderi | reverse complement strand
ATATAATATTTATGAATACTAATTAATTGCAATATTTTCTTTATATTGTAACAAATAAAATATTGATGCATTACATAATAGGGTTATTTTTATGTTTTTAATATCATATGATCTGAGATATAACGATTTATAGTAGTACACTTAATTATTTATTTCTAAAAACAATATTAAAGTATGATTATAAGATTACATATTTATTCTATATATTATATGTTCCTATGGAATATTAATTTAAACATAAGAATAGTGTTCATGTAGATAACAATAATTTCATACATCATGCAGTTATATTCTTATCTATAATATCACATAGGAAAATTTATTACTATTCATTTTTTTTTTTTCATGAATGAGATACACGAAACATAGTAAATTAGGAATTAGTAATTTGATTATATTAATATATATAAGCAAAATTTCTAAGGGAAACAGGATCTATAATGCAAGTATATTAATAATTAGAGTATTTATATTGTGATAAATAATTAATGTTATTTAATATAAATACATTAGAAAAAAAAGATGCATTCTTCACATATAATTGTAATTATCATAATATATGTAAGAATAAATAAAATTTATATATTTTTATGATTACATGAAAAAAATATATTGTACAGTAAATTTTAAAAAAATATTTGTATATAATTTGTTTGCATATAATAGAATTGACATATGCGTTGTAATTAATTATATAGATGTGTTTCCCGGATTTATTATGATTTATATTTGAACACATGATCTTTTTTCTAAGAAGGCTTTATACATATTAATATTTACGTGGAAATAACAATAATGTTATATATATGTGAATAAATATAAAAGTATACCTCTTATTCATAATAAGATATAAAAATACGGTATCCATATTATTAATCAATAAATTATTTAAAATACTTACTACTTAGTATATTATCGTGCTTATACACCTAGTTATATAGGAAACAATAAAATTAAAATTTTCTAAGGTAACAATATTTAAAATATATTTCATGCTCCTTTAGAGTGCTTAAATTAATATTAGAATAAGTATATTTTGCATATTATATAACAGAATAAGGATAAATGCTTAATTAAATTTGTCACAATATTATTTTAAATATTTAAAAATATATAGTTAATGTAATTAAGGCTATTTCATTCTATAATAAAAAACATACACATAAAAAATATATCCACATTAAATAATTATAAACCATTACTTTTCTATATTACATCGTTATACATTTTTATTACATTATTAATTAAAATGAAAAATAGACTAATACATTTATATAATTAATATTATAAACAAAGCGCTATGGAAATAATAAAAATATATGTAAAAAAAATTCAAATATCAAGTATATTATTATATATAAATTTTTAAGATAAAACAAAAACATATGTATTAATAATATAAAAATTATATAATATTAACGTTGTAAAATAATATATAAATTTTTTTTATATTAATATTATATTCATGTACTATGTTCTATAATTAATATAGCTTAGACTATATGTATATAGGCAAAATGTATGTATTTAATATAAAAAGTAATAAAAAGAGGAAAAGAAATATTCCGATCAATATAAATCAATTTCAATTATAATTATTCAGTTCACATTTTACTTAAAATATATGTGGTAATAAAAATATCATAATTTTGTAAATATAAAATATGTATAAACTATATTATGATAATGATATAATAGATATTAATATAATAATATCTTCAACTCTCATTATAACACAATATGGTATATTCTAGCATAAATTGTAAACATAAAACATAAACCTATTCTTATAATTATTAGTTAATTTACATATGTAAAATATGTTTTAAACTTATAGCATTATTTAAAAAAATTTAAATTGAATCCATTTTCCTTTTTTTTCCTTTAGTCATTTTTTAGAAGTTTCATATTGATCTATAGGCTACTTCTTATTGTTTGTCATTTAATTCATTGT
>NW_021629416.1:0-1075 GCF_002157705.1 Plasmodium gonderi | reverse complement strand
AATATTGCAAAAAATGAAAATGTCGCTCCTGTATTAACGTGTACACCAATATCTGTATCTGTTATTGTGTGCATTTCTGTATTATTATCAAATACATCCAACACTCAAATACTTATTTGTGCACGAGTATCTATACCCGTTATCGCCTGCCTTTCAGGAACACTTAATTCTGTCGTTTTTTCTATTGCATTCAATACTCATCTAGTATACCCTTGGTTTTCGAGATTATTTAAGATTCGTGGTATACTGAATTTATCGATAGTTTTTAGTCTATACACAAATTTTATAATATTATCATTAAATTGATTAAGTAATAAACTTAGGCTCTGATGTTACTTATTTTGAGATTTTACTGAATCTTGCATCCCTTGTCTAAATTTATCAAACATTGAAGTGCTTGGATGTAAATCATTTTCTAATTGGTTTAAATTATTATATATCTAGATTTCCAAATACACCAAATATATTATGATGAAGATCCATCGGAAAATAAGCATCGCACTGTGTCTATAAATTAGTAATGGGTGTACGTTTATCCAATAAGCTTAACCTCTCCATTTTATCATAACAATTTTTAAAGTTAGCACAATAGCATCCATAATTACTCATTTAATCTTTTAGTTTGTAAAAGAAATATTTACATTATGCTTTAATATTACTTGCTTGATTTCTTCTTATATGGTCTAAATAAAAGGTAACATGTTGGAAATATTTTATAAAATGT
This sequence comes from Plasmodium gonderi, assembly GCF_002157705.1. NCBI lineage: Eukaryota > Apicomplexa > Aconoidasida > Haemosporida > Plasmodiidae > Plasmodium > Plasmodium gonderi. The sequence goes on along the minus strand of NW_021629416.1, from coordinate 351 downwards.
CCATTACAAGAACCATAATTATAATCTTTGTTAAAATCTTTACATATTGTTGTTAAACCATTAGCCACAGGAACATGAGGAGTATATAATGTCCATTTAAAATATTCTCTGCATTGTGGAAATATACCAGTAAAATCAAACTAAAAATAAAAGTATTAATGAATTGAAATATATAAAATAATAATCGTAAATAGAAATATATTTCCCTTTTGCGGATATAAGGATATATTAAAATTAAATAATATAAATTATTCTTATAAAAATAATGAGAAACACACTTTGCGTTTTGTATCTTCAGAGGAAACTATTATATAAATTTTTCTGAATTAATTCATAAAAATAAATTATTAT
>NW_021629415.1:19613-19779 GCF_002157705.1 Plasmodium gonderi | reverse complement strand
ACATTATTTATAAAATATAAGCGCTAAAACATGTCCTATCAATGTAATAGTTATTCTGACAATTTATTATACAAAAACGTAAATGTAATAATTATATAATGGAAAGCCAAGAGTATGCGAAGAATAATGTAATTTTCTATTTGTTTATATATACATAATATATATT
>NW_021629415.1:19104-19300 GCF_002157705.1 Plasmodium gonderi | reverse complement strand
TATTTCTATTACAAGCTAAAATACCTACTGATGAATGATTCATGGAATTGTGAAAAACTTGATAACTGTTATAATGTAATGCACGATATAAGCAAAAGTATATCCAATGAGATTTCTAGTTTATTTGAACAGTGTAGTAAGTATCCTGATCATCTGGATGAAGATATATTTAAAGTATTTAAAAAGATAGATGAAA
>NW_021629415.1:18608-18854 GCF_002157705.1 Plasmodium gonderi | reverse complement strand
CTTAATTATTTTAATGAATATATTGAAGAATATTTTAATCGTTTAGATCCTAATGGTTGGCTTGTCCCTGGATTCATAATAGATATCAAGAGATCAGGATATATAGAAGATGTATTAAAGATAGAACATGCTGCTCCTAAAATGGACGCAATAACCAGTACCAATAATATTAGAGATACTACTACAGATACTAGTTCAGTTAATAATACAGATAATGGAAGAACTATAAGTACAGGAATATGTTTT